>NC_133622.1:153040552-153341552 GCF_048593235.1 Sminthopsis crassicaudata
AGAAAACAAAAGTGAGGGGAATAGTGCTGAAGCCTAGGGGAGAGAAAAGGGGTGGGTCAGGGAGGGTCTGTGCTGAGACTGTCAGGGAGGAGGAAGATAGGATTGTTTAGGCCACGGGAAACAATTATTTCAGCCAGTTTATTTGTGAAACAAAGAAGAAATATTCATTTATCTCTGCCTCAAAAAACAAAAATGCCCTAAATTTATAACCAAATCTCCCTCTTAGGGAATGGTATTACCTCCCTCTGTCCACCTATCAGTGATCAGCTCTATGACTTTCCCCCATTCCCATAATGTCTATTTGCACTTGACAGCAGTATTTGCCCAAACTTCAAATATTTTGATCTCATGTTCAGGTTTCATTAGTTGAGCAGCCCATCTCTATAGTTGTTCAGTAGGGGGAGACAAAATCAGGGGAGATTCAGCTCAGAATATATTACCTAATTGCCCCAGGATAGGTAGAGGGCAGCCCTTGAAGTGTGTGTACATGTTTGTGTGTGTGCCCACGAGCATATATGTATGGAGGGAGCTGGGCCTCATATAAATTTTTTCTAGATGCTAATAAATGTAGTAGACTTTGTTTAATTAAAAAAAAAAAAAGTCCTAGGGAAGCTCCCTGAGGCTATGGAAATCTATAGTAGAGAGGCTTCAGCTTTGGCTCCATTTTTCCTGGAACCTCATTTTGTTTTTTGGGGTTTTTTTTGAGGCTGCGGTTAAGTGACTTGCCCAGGGTCACAGAGCTAGGAAGTGTTAAGAGTCTGAGACCAGATTTGAACTCGGGTCCTCCTGACTTCAGGGCTGGTGCTCTATCCACTGTGCCACCTAGCTGCCCCTGTAACCTCAGTTCGGACTTAGTTTGACTCCAGCTCCCTGAGTAAGTCCAGCCATAGGACAGAAATTCTCGACTTCTTGAAGGCTAGACAGCTAGGTAGCACCATATTGGATAGTTAGGTAGGCTCATCTTTCTGAGTTCAAACATGCCCTCAGACTGGCTTGTGACTGGGCAAGTCACTTAACCCTGTTTGTCTCATTTTCCTCATCTGTAAAATGATCTGAAGAAAGAAATAACACACTATTTTAGTATCTTTTATCAAGAAAACTCCAAAGTCGCAAAGAGTTGAACTTAGTCTGTAGCTTTTGCATTACCTGCTATCTGTCACTTACCAGGTCACCCTTACCTGTTATTTTGGCAATTGGAGAGAGCTGAGATACTACGGGCCATCCCCTGATGATGTGGGTCCATTCCAATTGCCTTTACCACATAAGAATGTTATCAATATGCTGAGTGAAGCAATCAGAACCAGGAAAATGTTGTACATAGTAACAACAAGATTCTGTGATGATCAACTGTGATGGACCCGGCTCTTCTCAACAATGCAGACTTGACTTCTCCAGTGATGGGATTAATCCTGGAGCTTTCTAATACTAGGAGAATTTCCTACCGGTTGGCTTCAAGGATGCTCGCCTCCATTTTAAAGGCTATCCTCTCAGAAGCAATAGGAATCTCCGGGTCAGAGACCCTAAAGTGGTTTTGACCCTTCAGGGCCCCTCCCATCAGGAGAGATCTCTTCATTTGCATCACTACCAGCTGGCCCAGTTTAGAGGCAATCTTTTTGTACTAGCAGTCCAACCTATACAACACTATCAACGATTTCCTTGACATTTTCTTTACCCTCTGGGGCAGCTTCCTCCACATCCAAACTAATCTATCTGCCTGAGCAGGAAACTACTCCCACAGTCAGGAGGGTTCTTTTCACAGCAAGCCAGACAATGTCTCACCACCCAATCATGTCATTCTCCTTTCCTGGATTGGCAGGATTCTTCTCCCTGACTCAATTAGAATAGGAGCCACAAGGCTATCTCATCTTGTCCCAACCTGCCCAGACAACGCCAAGGTTGGAAGCCAGCACGATCTTAGTTGATGTTCAGTGCTGGAAGGAAGTGAGGAACTCACAAGTCACAGAACATTTCACAAAGGAGAGGTTTTCTTTGCCCTAACTGGTAGAAATGGTGCAATAATATGAGAGAGCACTGGGTCTGGAACCAGGAAGAACTGAGTTCAAAGTTAGCTTCTGACACTTATTAGCTGTGTGAATCTGGCCAAGTCGTAAAATACTTAGCATAATGTTTGAAACTTAGCAAGCATTATATAAATGCTTATTTTTTCCCTTATCTGATTTTTCAAATGTAACTGTGATAAAAACTGTTCATAAACAGAAATCTGTTTAGTTCTTAATTATAGTTTAGTTAAAATTTATTTTAAGGAGCAAGAGTAAAAGAGGCAGATTCTTCTTTCTCAAAGGGAAAGGCAAGCTAGTAAGTGTCTCAGCCTAGACTTGAACTAATTTCCTAACTCTAAAGCCAGTACTATAGATATCTAATGGTTAGTATATACCATTAGCTTGAATTAACAGACAGTGAAAATCTAAATTGTCAACTGCATTGGATTTCATGTCCTTTCTCTTAATTTTAAGTGTCTTCACAGGCACTAAACTAGGTCCTCTTCTTTATATTCTCTTTATTGATAATCCCATCAGTCCCTTTGGGTTGAGTTACTATTTCCTTGTAGGTTACTTTCAAGTCTCTAATTTAACTCTAACCTCTACTCAGCCCTAGTCCTACAAGACCCACTGCCTGTTGTGCATGTTTAAATAAATATCCCAGTGCCATTTCTAAAACAACACATCCAAAATAGAACTCATCTGCTCAAACTCATCCCTTCTCCAACCTCCTCCCCTTTTTTTCCCCCCTGTTTAGGGCAATCCCATCCTTCCAGTTGCCAGACAGTTTTTCAAGTTTCTAGTCAATCTCAACTTTCCTTTTCTCTCACCTTTCTTATTAAATCAGTTATTTGCTCTCATAAATTCTACCTGTGCAAAATCCTTTACATCCTTATCTTTCCATTCACATGATCACCCTAGTTCAGGCTTTTATCTGCTTTATTTAGACTTTATCTGAAGCCATAGAATATCCAACTTTTAGTCTCTCTTCTATCTAATCCATTCTCTACTGCCAGAAGTATTTTCCCAAATCATAAGCCTGTTCATTTCATTCCCATGTCAGGAATATTCAATAGTTCTCTACTGGCTCTAGGGTGAAATACATACTTTTCAGTGTTTAAAATCATCTAGTCTTTCTTTCCAGGTTTATTTCACATTACATCCTTTTGAAGGGACCCCGAAACTCTAAAACCTCTTGAAAGACAAATTCTTGAATCCTGCCACTATGGGGCCCCACCCAAGGACAAGCAGCTTCATTCTGTTGTCTAGGTGGGTTTGGTTGAGTTTGGAGCTAGAGTTATCAATACTATTGAATTGGAGATTTTCTTTCTTTTTTTTTTTTCTTTTTTATTACTTTTATAATTATACATTTTTTGACAGTGTATATGCATGAGTAACTTTTTTTATAGCATTATCCCTTGTATTAATTTTTCCAGATTTCCCCTAGATGACAGGCAATCCCATACATTTTACATGTGTTACAGAATAACCTACATATAATATATGTGTGTAAATCCAATTTTCTTGTTGCACATTAAGTATTGGATTCCGAAGGTATAAGTAACCTGGGTAGATAGACATTAGTGCTAACAATTTACATTCACTTCCCAGTGTTCTTTCTCTGGGTCTAGTTGTTTCTGTCCATTATTGATCAACTGGAAGTGAGTTGGATCTTCTTTATGTTGAAGATTTCCACTTCCATCAGAATACATCTTCATACAGTATTGTTGTTGAAGTGTATAGTGATCTTCTGGTTCTATTCATTTCACTCAGCATCAGTTGCTGTAAGTCTCCGCAAGCCTCTCTGAATTCATCCTACTGGTTATTTCTTACAGAGCAATAATATTCCATAACCTTCATATACCATAATTTACCCAATCATTCTCCAATTGATGGACATCCATTCATCTTCCAGTTTCTAGCCACTACGAAAAGAGCTGCTACAAACATTTTGGCACATACAGGTCCCTTTCCCCTCCTCAGTATTTCTTTGGGATATAAGCCCAATAGCCGCAATGCTGGATCAAAGGGTATGCACATTTTGATAACTTGTTGGGCATAGTTCCAAATTGCTCTCCAGAATGGTTGGATTCTTTCACAACTCCACCAACAATGCATCAGTGTCCCAGTTTTCCCACATCCCTTCCAACATTCATCATTATTTGTTCCTGTCATCTTAGCCAATCTGACAGGTGTGTAGTGGTATCTTAGAGTTGTCTTAATTTTCATTTCTCTGATCAGTAGTGATTTGGAATACTCTTTCATATGAGTGGATATAATTTCAATTTCATCATCTGAGAATTGTCTGTTCATATCCTTTGACCATTTATCAATTGGAGAATGGTTTGATTTCTTATAGAGTCAATTCTCTGTATATTTTGGAAATGAGACCTTTATCAGAACCTTTAACTGTAAAAATATTTTCCCAATTTGTTACTTCCCTTACTAATCTTGTTTGCATTAGTATTGTTTGTACAGAAACTTTTTAGTTTGATGTAATCAAAATCTTCTATTTTGTGATCGATAATGATCTCTAGTTCTCCTCTGGTCATAAATTCCTTCCTCCTCCACAGGTCTGAGAGGGAGACTATTTTCTGTTTCTCTAATCTATTTATGATCTCATTCTTTATGCCTAAATCATGGACCCATTTTGATCTTATCTTGGTATATGGTGTTAAGTGTGGATCCATATCTAATTTCTGCCATACTAATTTCCAGTTTTCCCAACAGTTTTTGTCAAATAATGAATTTTTATCCCTAATGTTGGTATCTTTGGGTTTGTCAAACACTAGATTGCTATAGTTGTACCTTTTTTGTCCTTTGTACCTAATCTGTTCCACTGATCGACCGGTCTATTTCTTAGCCAGTACCAAATGGTTTTGGTGACTGCTGCTATATAATATAGCTTTAGATCAGGTACACCTAGACCCCCTTCATCTGACTTTATTTTTCATTAATTCCCTTGAAATTCTCAACTTTTTATTCTTCCATATGAACTTTGTTGTTATTTTTTCTAGGTCACTAAAATAGTTTCTTGGGAGTCTGATTGGTATAGCACTAAATAAATAGATTAGTTTGGGGAGTATTGTCATCTTTATTATATTTGCTCGACCTATCCACGAGCACTGGATGTCTTTCCAATTATTTAAATCTGACTTTATTTTTGTGGCAAGTGCCTTGTAATTTTGTTCATATAATTCCTGACTATTCTTTGGTAGATGGATTCCCAAATACTTTATGCTCTCGACATTTGTTTGGAATGGAATTTCTCTTTGTATTTCTTGCTGTTGCAATTTATTGGTGATGTATAAAAATGCTGAGGATTAATGTGGATTTATTTTGTATCCTGTAACTTTGCTAAAGTTGTGAATTATTTCTAATAACTTTTTATTAGAATCTCTGGGGTTTTCTAAATATACCATCATATCATCTGCAAAGAGTGACAGTTTGATTTCCTCATTACCTACTCTTATTCTTTTAATCTCTTTCTCGACTCTTATTGCTGAGGCTAGCATTTCTAATACAATATTGAATAGTAATGGTGATAGTGGACAACCTTGTTTCACTCCTGATCTTACTGGGAAAGGTTCCAGTTTATTTCCATTACATATTATGTTTACTGACAGTCTTAAATATATGCTCCTGACTATTCTAAGGAATAGTCCATTTATTCCTATACTCTCAAGCGTTTTTAGTAAGAATGGATGTTGGATTTTATCAAATGCTTTTTCTGCATCTATTGAGATGATCGTATGGTTTTTATTAATTTGATTATTAATATGGTCAATTATACTAATAATTTTCCTAATATTAAATCAGCCCTGCATTCCTGGTATAAATCCTACTTGATCATAGTGTATTATCCTGGGGATGATTTTCTGAAGTCTTTTTGCTAATATCTTATTTAAGATTTTAGCATCAATATTCATTAAGGAAATTGATCTATAGTTTTCTTTCTCAGTTTTTGATCTACCTGGTTTAGGTATCAGTACCATGTCTGTGTCATAAAAGGAGTTTGGTAGGACTCCTTCATCCCCTATTTTTTCAAATATTTTATATAACATTGGGGCTAGTTGTTCTTTAAATGTTTGATAGGATTCACATGTAAATCCATCTGGTCCTGGGGATTTTTTCTTAGGAAGTTGATTAATAGCTTGTTCTATTTCTTTTTTCTGAAATGGGACTATTTAAGCAATTTATCTCCTCCTCTGATAATCTTTCTCTTTTTTTTTTTTTTTTTTTTTTTGAGGCTGGGGTTAAGTGACTTGCCCAGGGTCACACAGCTAGGAAGTGTTAAGTGTGTGAGACCAGATTTAAACTCGGGTCCTCCTGAATTCAGGGCTGGTGCTCTATCCACTGCGCCACCTACCTGCCCCTCCTTCATTCTCTCTCTCTCTCTTTTTTTTTTTCCTCCTCTGTTAATCTAGGAAGCCTATATTTTTGGAGGAAGTCATCCATTTCACTTAAGTTATTAAATTTATTGGCATAAAGTTGGGCAAAGTAACTTCTTATTATTTCTCTAATTTCTTCTTCATTGGTGGAAAGATCCCACTTTTCATTTGTAAGACTAACAATTTGATTTTCCTCTTTCCTTTTTCTGATCAGATTTACCAAAGGTTTATCTATTTTATTGGCTTTTTCATAAAACCAACTCTTGGTTTTATTTATTAATTCAATAGTTTTTTTTACTTTCAATATTATTGATTTCTCCTTTTAATTTTAGTATTTCAAGTTTAATTTTTGGTTGGGGGAAAAAGGCAATTTCAAACTCATTTCTTTGCAGAAGTCCTAACATGTCATGCCATGCTATGCCATGTTATGCCAAGTGGAATATTGTTATTGCCCATGTTATGCCCACTGGAATAATATTCTCTTCCAGGGTTATCCTCTCTTTATCCTCACCTATTTCCCTAATGAGACTTATGTCCGGATCTCTTTACTAGAAACTTTACTTCTCTGCCAGGACTCCTCCACTATTTTACTTTCTGTCGACTTTGCCACTAAGGAATTCAGCCTTTCTATTCATGCATAGCAGAGGATGACTTCCCAATGCCTATAATAAACCTCTTTTATCAATCTAGGTTTTCGGGTTTGTAAATTCCTTTTACAAGAATATTTGTGCCACCAGAAGGGGAGTTCCCAAAACTCCCTACCCATGCACCGAATCCCAAGGGGGTGTAGGGAAGCCAAACCTCTTCATTTAGTTCCCAGAACCCTGAATCTGCCACTAACCTCATCATTTAATTCCCTGACCACCAGAAACCCTAATCTCATTTTGGTTCCCTGAATCTAATCTCATCATTTGGCTCCCTGACAACCCTAAATCTAGACCTCATCATATTTTGGTTCCCAGAACCCCAAAACCTAAACCTCATCACTTTCACATACTTGACATTCTAGAAAAACTGGCCTATTTGCTTCTCCCCAAATTCAGCATTCCACCTCCCAGTTCCCTCCTTACCTCTTCCTCTTGGAATCCCTATCTGTTTTAAAGGCTTATATTATGATCCGCCTAATTGTTAGTCACTCTTCCTTCCTCAAATGATTATGCATTAAACAATGTGTTTAAATGTCAAGTCTCCTCAGTAAAATATAAAGTCCTTACAAGTAGGGACTGTTTTCTTTTTGACTTTTTATTTCAAGTACCTGGCAGGTAGTAGGTAGACACTTAAAAAAGTTAGGATTGGAGTGGATTAGAAACTAAGGTTTGAGTTCCTTTTCCCCAAGTCTGTGTCCCTAAGTATACCTTTCCATAATTTTGATCTAGTCAACAAGCAAGTGCAAAAATTTATAGGAATGGGTTCAGTTAGAGATGATTAAAGCAGGAAATTGGAAGTGATGAACTTAAGGGCCTTGAATTTATCTCTGATTTTCTTATAAGTCCATTAGGTAGAATTTTACCTTCCATTTTGGGGAAGATGCAAGCTACATACTTGGCTGGGAAGAGACAAGAGGAAATCTGTCCCAGGCTCCTTTCCTGGTTTCCCATTCAGCCAAGCTTTATTATTATCTATAGATGTAGAGATGGGTCCTTTTATTATTATTTCCATGCCTATTATGTCCTATTTACACTTTTTTATTTTGGTATAATATTAGAGCTGCTGCTTGTGTATGTGCTAAGAAGAAAATGGAATCTGTCTACTTTATGAAACTGTATTTAGAAGGCATTTCTTTTCATATCATCAATAAAAACTAATAGTTTTGTTTCTACTTTGCTTATATGTATTTCTCCAATTTTTTTTTCCTAGTAGAGTATTTGGTATTTTTTAGATATAAATTCATAGGCTTGATTTCCCTGCTCTTTCAAGTAGATTTTTTTTTTTCTTTTAAAAGAGAGACAACATAGAAAAGTGGATGGAGAAGAGAACTTAGGATCTGGGTTCAAATCCTGCCTGAGACACTTACTAACCAAATGTTACATCATCACTTGAGTTCTCTGTGCCTTAGTTATCTTATCTGTAAAATGAAGACATCAGATTTAATAGTTTCCAAGGTTCTATGATTCTATGAATTGTCTTCCTCTTGAGCAAAATGTTTGGAAATCATTAAGTTTTTCACTCCTAGAATAAAGTATACTATTTCTTGCACTGAATTAAGTCTTTATATAATAAAGAATACTGTGGAAAGAATGCTTCATGTATAGAAAACTTATTGTTATACTGTTTAAATCTAACCAGAAACTGTATTCAGAATATTGTCTTGAATCTAGTAACACCAGAAATGCTGGAAATAGCTATTAGAAATTTTGGGTTCTTCCTGAATCTACCCAATCTACAAGCAAAGCCTCAAAGGAAAAAAATTGCAGATTAGATACAACTCCCTCCCAATTCCTGGCATTCTAAAGAATTAAAGAAAAAGAAAACATTATTTTAAAAATTAAATAAGAATAGTAGAGGAAAAATTGGGGAAAGAAATGAAAATGATACATGAAAATTATGAAAAGAAAATTAACACTTGGTAGAAGAGGCACAAAAATATTAATAAAAAGAACTCCTCAAAAAAATAGAATTGACCAAATGGAAAAAAGAGGTTTGAGAGCTAATGGAAAAAAAACCCCCAACAATTCCTTAAAAATTAGAATTGGGAAAATAGAAAAAAAATTACTTCATAAGACATTAAGAAATAATAAAGTAAAAAAAAAAAAGAAAAAAAGTGGAAAAAAAAAACAAAAGAAAATGGGTTAAAAGGAAATACATAGCTGGGAATCATAACTATGAATGAATGGGATGAAATCACCCATAAAATATAAGTGGACAGCAGAATGGAAGCTGCAATCTTCCAACAATGTTGTGCAGAAATAGAGATAAGGACAATGCAGGTAGTGCCTACTCACAAATTACCATTCCACTAATGCTATTGAGGTGTTGTTCTATTGATATTACTAGTTTGTTTATGTGGAGAGGGGACTAATTATTTTGGAGATGAAGAAGGAAGATTTGATGAAACTTGGAGATGAATCCCATTTCTATTTTCTGACTCAGGCTTAAAGTTAATATTAAGACCAAATGAGACATTCATAGGTCCTTCAATAGTTATCCAAAAGAGATATATTTAAGCATAGCAGGAAGAGGATGTTCAATGAGGACAAACAACAAGGATACCTTGAGTTGATTTACCTAAGAGAAGCTTCCTTATTTGAGTTGTCCATCTTGATCCACCCACTTATCAGAGATAGTACCTGGAATTCCTGGAGGCTGTTTTGTACTCAGGGCTCTAGGAGTAGTAGCAACAGTCCAAGCCTTTAGTTCCAAGTCAACTATTTCATGGTCTCAAGATTTTTAAAAAGATAATTAGGGTTAAGTGACTTTTTCAGGGTCACCTAGTTAGTATCTGAGACCAGATTTGAATTCAAGTCCTCCTGACTCCAGGGCTGGTGTTCTATCGACTGGGTTATTCAGCTGTCTCTGGTCCTCATACTTTTTAAGAAAAATTGTTCACTTTGCATGGGGGAAGAAGTTAGGATATTGTTTCTCCCCAAATCTTGCCCACATGTTAAAAGACTTTAATATATACACATTTGATGATTCCTCAAACCCCATACATTCACAGTTCTTCAATTTACTCATTTCACATGATCTACTCAGTCATACAGAGATAAAGAGTTTATGGAGAGCATGGACCTGGAGTCAGGAAGACCCGAGTTCAAATATAGCCTCAGACACTTAATAACCGTGTGATGCTGGGTAAGACATTTAACCTCTGTTTGCCTTAATCCACTGGACAAAGATATGGTAAACCACTCCAGAATCTTTGCCAAAAAAAGGTCATGACTGAATAATACAACTACAAACTCAGTCAACTACAAACAGGTGATCATAGTCTAATTTTGCCATCTCCAACACATACTCCAATTCCAATTCCATGTTCATGAATTCTGAAATTCTTTTATTTGATTATAACCTATTATTGTTCTATGTCATCCTCTGGCTTTCAAATCGTGACTTATAAATCCTTGGGCTCTCAGTTTTCCCTCCATTAATCACCTCTATGCCACCTACTTTCTTCTCTTTTTATCATTTTGACAATGGTGGAACATTGTGATTCCACATATTTCTTTTCTCCTGTTTCCTTGTCTCCAAATTGAATTGCCAATTTTTTTTAAACTTAATAATATTTTGTTTTTTCCAATTACATGTAAAGGCATTCATTTTTATGAGATATTGAGCTCCAAATTTTTCTCTCTTCCTTTCCAAGACAGCCAACAATCTGATAAAGGTTACATATATATAATCATATTAAATGTATTTCCATCTTAGTCACATTAGAAAAGGAGATTCAGAACAAAAGGAAAAAATCACAAGAAAGAAAAAAAAAAACAAAAAAGGTGAAAACTCGTATGCTTTGTCTGCATTTAGATTTCCTGTTTTTCTCTACATGTGGTTAGCATTTTTCATCACTCATCCCTTGGAACTGTCTTCGATTATTGCATTACTGAGAAGAACTAAGACTATCATGGTTGATCATTGCACAATGTTGCTACTATTGTGTACAGTGCTCTCTTAGTTTTGCTCACTTTGGACAGCATCGGTTCATGTAAGTCCAGGTTTTCCTGAAATCTGCTCAACATTTTTTATAGAACAATAGTATTCCATTATATTCAACTTCTTTGGCCATTCCCCAAACGATGAGTATCCTCTTAATTTCCACTTTTTTGACACTACAAAAAGAGCTGCCATAAATATTTTTGTACTTTGGGGTCCTTTCCTCTTTTTTATGATCTCTTTGCGATATAGACCTAATAATAGTATTGTTGGATCAAAGCATATGCACAGTTTTATAGCCCTTGGAGCATAATTCTAAATTGTTCTCCAAAACAGCTGGATCAGCTCACAACTCCACCAGCAATGCATTCGTGTTCCAATTGTCCTTTCATGTCAAATTCAATCAGATAAATGTATTGCCAATCTTGTCTTGCTAAGCCTCAGTCTTAGATCACTCCTGCTATCTGCTGGGGACTATATGTGCTACTGAAGTTGGGGACAACTATGAAATCACTACAAATTCATGCTACACAACTTTCACTGGGCCCTCACTCCTCTCTAAGGCAGTCCTTCTGTAACTCCCTAACCATCTTATAAGCCCATCCACCACCGTGGCTCTTCCAAAGCTTTTCATTCCTTCTCTAACTTTCCATGGCATCCTTTTTCCTGACTCTCTCAGCTGTGAGTCTTGTCTCAGATTTTACTGAAAAGCATTGAGGTCTTTGGCCAAGAGTTCCCTTTTTTTCCTTCCCTCTCTTGCATCACTCAAATGCCTTCAGCCACTAACTCCTCCTTCACATGTTTCACATAATGAGGTAGCCTTCTTCCTGACTAAGGCACACCTTTCTACATGAGTAAGTGATCTCATTGTATTCTGTACTCCCAGCAATCTATTATTCCTATTCTCTTACATCATCATCTTCAGTCTCATCCTGTCTATCTACTCATTGTTTCCCTGCTTGCAAATATGTCAATGTCTTCCTCATCTTCCAAAAAACTCTCATTTAATTTCCATCCCTATTAACTATTGTCCTATATTTCTCCTCCTTTTGTGACTCAAATGCTTGTGAAAGCTGCCTACAAATAGGTGCCTCTCATTCTCACTTAGAAAGTTAATGCTCCAATTTGGTTTCTGACCTCATCATTCAAGTGAAACTGTTCTCTCTAAGTCACTAATGTTCTCTTAATTATCAGATCCAATGTCAGTCTTCTCAGTCCTCATCCTGCAGTCTTTAATATTACACTTTTTCTCCTTGATATTTTCTCTTCTCTCTAGATTTCCCTGATATTGTTCTCTCCTGGTTTTTCTTTCTCCCTTCTTGCTTGAGTGCTTCTTCTCAATCTCCTTTGCTGGATCTTCATCCAGGTCACATCCACTAAGTGTGACTGCCCTCTGAGGTTTCTGCCCTAACCTCTATTCTCTCTCTAACTATTTGGTGCTCTCACCATCTTCCATTAATTCAATTATCTCTTATCCTTATGATTCTCACATCCACTTATTCACTATAATCTCTCTTTAACTCAAGTGCCTATTGGACATTTTGAACTGGATGCCTCATCTTTTTTTTTTTTTTTAATAATAGTTTTTATTTACCAGATATATGCATGGGTAATTTTACAACATTGACAATTACAAAACCTTCTGTTCCAATTTTTCCCCTCCTTCCCCTCCCCTCCCCCAGATGGCAGGTTGACTAATACAGGTTAAATATGTTAAAGTATAAATTAAATACAATATATGTATACATGTCCAAATAGTTGTTTTGCTGTCCAAAAAGAATCGGACTTTGAAGTAGTGTACAATTAACCTGTGAAGGAAATAAAACATGCAGGCAGACAAAAATAGAGAGATTGTGAATTCTATGTAATGGTTCATAGTCATCTCCCAGAGTTCTTTCGCTGGGTGTAGCTGGTTCAGTTCATTACTGCTCTATTGGAACTGATTTGGTTCATCTCATTGTTGAAGTATATAATGATCTCTCTGGTCCTGCTCATTTCACTCAGCATCAGTTCACGTCAGTCTCTCCAGGCCTTTCTGAAATCTGGATGCCTCATCTTAAACTCAATATATCCAAAACAAAAATCTCTCTCTCTGTCACTGTTGAGCTACATCATCCTCTCAACCCCACAAGCTGGCAATCTATGTGTCATCTCTGACATATGAAAGTTCAAGAGGTGTAGTTTTTAGGTAATTATTTTATTAATCATGCTAGCAATAATTAATAAAAAGGTCATAAAAGTGACACTTTTAAATTCAAAGATGCGTCATAAAACCTAGGAGGAGTAGGTGTTCCTCGGAGTAGTTATACAACTCTGGTTAACAATTAATGAGAAGAATGAATATCATAATGAGAGGAGGACCTTTTCTAATAAGAAACTGAGGGATGTGACTCTGATGATTCAGTCTTGGTTAAAGAGAATTACTTATTCTCACATCACCCCAACTAAGGTAACCTAGACAAAAGGGACAATCTACTTTTTCCCAGACCTAAGTAGAACACAATGGTCTGGGATTCATCAGTTTACCTAAAATAAACTTTCTTTACCTTTTGAAGAGATCTGAGTTTTCCCTCCTTGTTAGTCTTGTATTTCAAAGGCTGCCTGAGTAACCCTACAGGGGCTGATTTTTAAATGAGGAAATAGAAAAGGGTAAAGATCTTTTGTCTTAATTTGATAATTACTTGTTTACATAAAAGAAAAATAATCATTTTTCTCACACCCTTTACTTCTCAGTGTCTCTTATCCCTCTCCACAGTATCAAATCCATTGACAAGACTTATCAATTTTAACTTTGTAATACATGTCTCCAATCTGCCCCTTTTCCTCTTCTGACATTGTCTCAGCCTGGTGTAGGATTTCACCACCTCATACCAGGACTAGCACAATGCCCCTCTGATTGGTCTCCCTGCCACAAGTTTCTCCCCTTCCAGCTCAACTGTCCAAATGATCTTTCTGAAGTAAATTTCCTCCAGTAAATTTCAATGGTTCCCTATCACCTCCAATTATCCTGATCTATAACTGGCTACTAGACCCAGGTGATTCAGAGGAGTAAGTGGGGCTGGTGACTTTGTACAGTTTTCCCTCACTCAAACACTTGCATGACATCGCACCACTTCTCTGATGTCATGGTTATCTTTGAGAATGAAAACCAAACACGAATAATCTCCTCCAGGATCAAATATAAAATCCTACTGTTTTCTCCTATCCTGGACATTAATAATGTCTTCTCACATCTTCCCCTGAATATTTTGCATTCCAATGACACTGACTTCCTGCTGGTTTTCAAACAAGACACTCCAATTTAGGGCATTTTCCCTGGCTGTCCTTGGATCCAGATCCCTGGAACATTCCCTCCTCATCTCCACTTCAGGCTTCCCTGTATTCCTTCCAAGTCCAACTAAATTCCACCTAAAGGAATGCTTTCCTGTTCTTGGTTTCAAGGCCTCCCCTCAGTGGAGCATTTCCAATCTGTCCTGCATGTGATTAGTTTGCACATAGTTGTTTACCTGTGCTGTCTCCTTTAAACTGGGAACTCCTTTTTGGGTAGAGATTGACTTTAGCCTTTTTTCATATCCAGAACACTTAGCACAAAAGGTGTGTTAACTAAGTGCTTAATAAAAGTTTATTGACTAATTAGTTAATTGACCTCAAAGTGGCTCAGTGGAGAGAATTATGGGCCTGGAGGTAGAGAGACCTGAAGTCAAAATCTGGTTTCAGACACTTACTGTAAGACCAGAAATTGAGGCAAGATAGAGATTGGTTTTTAATCTTTTAATTGTGGAGAGTTTAGGGATAAGAGCCAACTAAAGGGAATGACAATAGACTGGTATTCTGGATATTCCCCAAGGTCAAGCTGAGCTGATCCCAGGAACAAGAGTCAGGAGTCAAAGAGCTGGGGACTTGGGAGGATTATTGCTACATAATAAGAAGGGTGAGCATCTATGCAAAGCCAATAGTCAGACCTAAAGTCTATCCTGGATGTATTTATAGCATGGCAAACAGCTAAGAACAAGTTAAGGATAGGTGTGGTTGGAGGGAAAAAGTGTGATAAAGGTTTGGGGGTCCTGGACAAATGATTGGGAACAGAGACTGAGGAGGCTAGGCAGGAGCAGGGAGTGCTAGTAAGTCTAACTCCCAGCTCTCCCCTGGCTGCTGTCCCTTCAGTCTAATCCCTAGGTGAGTTGTCTGATGAAGGTGTTTTTCCCACTCCTTTAAATATTTCTGGGATGAGGATCCTTCCATCCAGAACCCCTCCCCCAACTTTCTTGGTCCTTTATCCCCCCTTTTGTTTTTGGCTAAGGAATCACCTGAAGGGTAGTAGACAGGGCTTCAAGGGTCAAGTAGTCACTTCACATATAAGGCCTGAAAGTGAATTAAATTTCTTATACATAACACACTAGTACAGTAGGGGTTTTCTACCTTGGTACTTATCTAAAGATCCCTCAAATAATTACATGTTCTGAAGGGAATATTGTATTCAATTAAATAATACAGATGGATTTGACAAGCACCAAACTCTATCAGCAACATTTACCCAAATTTTTCATCCTAAGCCCTAAAGGCATTGTAACAGGGGGCCCTCTCAGAATATGGTGTCCATTTACCAACCAGTTCCAGCTCCTCCCAAATCAATGGGGCCCAATGTCCATTAGGGGCAGGGGCAACAGTCTCATCTTCTGAAACTGCTTACTGATGAGGACGGGCACAGAGTTGAATCCTGTTCCACAGAATCCCATTTTGGGAGGTGTGTTGGAACTGATAGAAGCATCCAATGGGTAGATTCGATGTGGTGCAAATGATAAGTTTAGTGGTAGTGAAGAGATGTATGAATTGGGGTGGGTTATCCCCTCTGGTTGGCACAGGTCCAATGCAAAAGAATTCGCAAACCCAAAATCTGTGTGGCAAAAGGGATTTATTGGCACTGAGAAGCCAGCTTTGCTAGGAAGACAGACTTCTCAGTGGGTGGGTCCTGTCAGGGAAATAAAAAGGTTAACACTGAGAAGAGACTATCTTCAGAGAGGGCAAGAATCCTGGCAGGCAGCTTTCCCCAGAAGAGAGCTTCCTTGGCAAAGCATAGTCCTGTTTTGGGCTTCTGCAAAGATTTGGGGATCAGAGTTGTCTTTTATTAGCCTTTTGAGGCTTGGGGCTTCAATGTTATCAATGTCTGGGGCTAAGATCTCTAATAGAAAAGAGAACACTTAGGAGTTTGAGCTATTGGGAGTGGTCCCAGACTAATCTTCAACTCACTAGAGGATGCAACTAGTGATTTCCAACTGAATGAAACTACTTAAGAGGGTGTTGTCTTGGAAAGGTATGCTTTTCCCAGGGGAGAATCTGAGACCCCAAATTGCCCTTCTTTTACAGCTTAAGGGGACACAGTTTCAGGGTTCTCCCCTATCAGATTCAGGTCTCTAAAGCTTATCAATCAGCTGTAACTTGACCAAAATTTAGAATAAAAACAAACCTAACAAATAAAAGTTAGAACAGTCTGAGACAGAAAGACTGGTCCACAGGGACTGCTACAAGATATAGAGGCCAATATAAAATGGCTAGCAGCTTTTCATGTAAGGAAACATGTTTGTGTCACAGGACAGACAAATGTTAAAAACGTGTCAGCTGCAGTCCCAATAAGCAATAAAATAGCAGTGACATATTCCTTTCAGATGATGGGTCACTGGCAGCTACAGTCCTCCAATAGCAAATCTCATTAATCAAGCTTCAGATGAATCTAGCTCCCAAGGATCACATATTCTAAATAGGTAACAAAAAGAGATCATCCTAGAAAGTTCATAGCTTATTTTTCCTTTCTAAGTAGATGGTTTTTTAAGTTCAAATTTTGTTTTTTAAAATACATAGAAAAATACTAAATTGCATATTGTCTATAGCAGAAAACATGTTCAAAGGGACAAAAAGCAAAAACTATTATCCTCAGAGTTCTTTTAAAATAATAGGTGTACTTTAAGATGACTCAATACAATCAATTAAAACTCATACAGAATATAGAATTTGCACAACTTAGTCAAAACCTGAGCAAGGATATTAGGTTAAATTTCTGCTGTAGATATTTCAAGAAAACTATAGATCACAGTTGTGATCATATTCATTAAACAAGGAAATCAGTATGCACTTCAATAAATATTAAATAATTTGCTGAAGACAGAGGAAGACCTCTACAGAGATAATCATCTCAGAGACCCTGCAGCTCCAACAAACCTCTCAAAAGTTCCCAGCATTGCTAAGCAGTGGAATCTTTGTTCTAACATCAGAATGCCTTTTCCCTAAAGTAGCCATGAACTTGTAAAGCAAAACAAACATTCAATTAAATGCAAGTCATTTCTTAAAGAGAGGAAGATAATAGGGAAAGGCTGACAGAAGAGGAGAAGGAGAGATGGGGGAGTGGGAGGGGACAGGAGAGAGGCAGATACTGGTTCTCCAGGCCAGTGTTACAGATTCTGTGAGAGGAGTGGATCACAGGGAGGGGGAGGAGGAGTGGGGGGGAGTTGCTGAAGAATCAGAGGGAATGGGAAAGCTATTTAACAGACAGGCAAGGTTCACAATGCTCAACCATACCTAGTGAGGGGGTGGTGGAAAAGGTAAATTAAATCTTTACCTTTTCCCTTCTTCACTCTTCCTTACAGTTAACTCTTTTTAGGGTGCCAAGTCCCTTTCTGAATTTAGCTTGTCGGTGTGTTTTCTTTCTTCTGGCAATGGCAAGTTCCTTCCACTAGAGAACTTGCCCTACGTGCCCTCACATCTCTTGTCCCTCTCTCCTTTCTAAACATGCTGTCTGTTTGTCTCTCTTTCCTTTTCTATCTCTTTCTAACATGTTCATACAGTTCTTCCTTTCTAATAACCCATCAAAACAATAATCCTCAACAATTTTAGGTTTCAATATTACAATGATCCTTACATAATTCTCAGTTTCACAATTTTCACATATGACAGCCACATAAACATGACATAACCTATTCCAAAATTGGATCGGAATCTCATGCAATTTATAGTCGTTTCAAATTTTAACACACAATTGAAATTATTTAAACGAAATCAATACTTTTCCATGTGATACTCGAACGAAATATTTCATTCAAGCTATCAGTTGTTTCTGCAAATCAATCTTTCTTCTCTCATGTATGTAAAATCAGCTCTTTTCTCCTTTGCTTCTTTTTCTTTAAAACTTTTAAAATCCGCAATATAGTTAACAGATAAATAACTTCACAAAGCTTATACCCATGCCCAGGCAAGCTGACAAAATTTTAAAGCATAACTTAGAATGTTTACAAATTACTCCATATATATTTTAGAAGATAATGTTTCAATTAATTAGGAGAGAATTTACCTCTTCAGGTAAATTATCAGGACTTTGTTTTAACAGCCTAATTTCAAATCAAATCAAATACTGCTGCAAATTTCCAGTCGTAATGTTTCAATATTTGAACAAATCCCTAAGATTTTATACCCAGAATAAACAGATTTAGCATATACTAGGCATTAGTAATTATCTCCCACAATTTCAAAATTCCAATTCCAATTTAAATATACACAGCTTCCCAAATTTATACCCTTTTCCCTACACAAATAATTTTCCCTAAATCCTAATTAAATGTTGCAGACAAACTGAATTACCATTTGGTTATAAACCGGTCCTCAGAAGTCAAGCTAGATAACTGGAAAGCAGGCTATGTATTTTTTTCCCTAAGCAATTGACATCAGCTTTCTTTGCTCTCACTCCTACCTCTCCCCATTCAGAGCTGTAATCTGATCCAGATAAGGTTTTATTTTTTATTTTTGAAAAAAAACAAAAAACCAACAACTGCTTTTCTGCCAGATTTTAAAAGCAGTCAAGCTTTCTCCATTTCCCCCCAAATTAGTGCAAACAGGTTATAATTAAATCCAATAAAGCAATAGAGCATTTGTTTTATGCTAAGCACCTTTGCAATCTTGAAATGACCAACTGTCAAATTTCTCATTGTTCTTAAAACTTAATAGCTGCTTAAATCTACACAACAGATAGACAAGTCGCAAACACAATAATTAAAAAGCACCCAGACCAAATTGTGCTTAAAAGAAGCACCCAGATTTGTGCTCAGACCAAATAGTACCATGCGGCTTCCCATGGCACTTCCCAGAGCTGTATGGCTGTGTCCAGCCCAGCTTTTCTTGGGATCAGACCAGACAGAAAACTTACCCTGCAAGGGTTTCAAACTAGATTCTTCACTTAGGCCAAATAGGGGTGTCAGTGGTGAGTCCTTGCTGGGCTGGAGTCTCTCCATGGGTCTCCCCCAAAAGAGTCTGGAAACAGCCGGCTCAAGGCTCCCCACTAAGGCCTTTCTTGTTCTTAGATCTTGTATCTCACGGGAGCTTCCAAATGTAATGTCAGAGAAACTGAGGTAAGATAGAGTTTGGTTTTTAAATCTTTTAATTGTGGAGAGTTTAGGCTAACTGATGAACTCACATTCAAAAATCATTTGGTCCAGAGTGACTAGGGAGCAGCGTTTATATAGGATTGTAACTAGCAAAGCCAGTAGGTGATACAGAAGCAAAAATAATATAGTTAGGTCATCCAGAAGCTGTTATACAAAAAATTATATTTCTCACAGCCTAAAGCAATAACGGGATGCATACAGTGATGGGAATGAGTTTGGGATGTCTACAATAGTGGGAGAAACAGGATGCATACCATGATGGGAATGGGCTTGAGGGGATCTTCCAGAGTCAGTATTTTTGGAGAACAATAATTGATCTTATCTCTAGAAGCACCTTACACGTGTGATGCCCAAGTAAGCAGAAGAACAAAAATAGGCAAGGACATTCTATGGTCATGCTTGACACTTTGATCTAGTGTCTGAGGCTAAGTTCAAGTTCTCATGAGAAATTTGCAGGGTCCTTTTTGGTTCAGCATCACTACCTGTGTGATCCTGAGTAAGTCAGTAAACCTCAGTTTCCTCAAGTGTAAAATGGGGAAAATAAAAATATCTACTTTTTAGGATTGTTGTGAGGATTAAATGAGGTATTATTTTTATTTATTTATTTTTTTAGAGAATATTTTTAAGAATAGTACAGTGCCTGTCATTTAACCTTAATAAATACTTATTTCCTTCATTTATATATTATAATAAAAAATTTATGTTCAATTTTTTTTCTTGTAGGGAGAGAGCTAGAAATTTAGACGTTTTAGAGGTTTGCAGAAAGAAACTCTAGGTAGGAGGCTATCACAGAGAAGGTTTTTTCCCTCTGCCAAGATGGGGTCCCAGTTCATTTGTTGAGGGTACTGGGGACTATACTCCCTATATGACATTCAGGAGGATATAAATAAAAAAATGCTTTCTTTTGTTCATTATAAAACTACATTATGTAAGCTTTTAGGAATTTCTAGAGGGAGGCAGCATAATGATGATAATGATAACAATAACAATAATAATATTTCTATGGTATTTTAAAGTTTGCACTCTATTTTACATTATGATCTCTTTGAAACCTTACAACTATTTTGCTCTCTCCTCATCACTATTTCCTTCCTTCCTGGGCTTCCTTCAAGTCAAGCTAAACTTCACCTTTAGGAAGGTTTTCCCTATTCTTAATTCAAGCACCTCCTTTCAGAATTATTGTTATTGTTGTTATAGATTATTTTTTAAAAAATAATAACTTTGTATTTTTCAAAATACATGCAAAGATAGTTTTCAACATTCACCCTGGTGTTCCAAATATTTCTCCCTCCCTCCCCATCTCTTCCTTTCTCTAGACAGCATATAATGCAAGATTGGTTAAACATGTGCAATTCTTCTAAATATATTTCCACGTTGATCATGATGCACAAGAAAAATCAGACCAAAAGGAGGAAAATGAGAAAGAAAAAAACAAGCAAGGAAACAGTGTTGTGGATTATTTACCATTTATTCTATATATAGATTTTTTTTTAATTAAAAAAAATTTATTTGCCAATACAAATAAGGCACAGAAAGCCCTCTTTTAGGACTTCAAGTGCATGGTGGCCTAACTTTTCAATAAGAGTTGGGGTCACTTTTCCTTGGTAGGATGCCCAGACTCCCTAAGCCCCCGAAAGTTCGATTACTATGTTGGAGACATTGATGGGAATGGAGCCATCTGTCATATGGGTTACAGTTTCATCAGCAGCTCAGACCTAGGCATTGCAAGGTCCCAAATGTAGGGCCTTTATTATCTCCTTGAACTTCATAACCTCCTCTGCTGCCTCTTCATCTTGTTCAGCTCTAGCTCCATTTGGGCTCTAGAATAGGTAAAGTCCTAATGCTGAGCTTTCTTTCTCGTAAGTAACTCTGCCTCCATTTCTATGGCCAAGGCTCTGCTCAGCTTGGTCTGGAGAATAGCTCCTTCTTCAACCAGAGCTGTATTGATTGCTTGGTTGTGGGTTCCAGCTTTGCTTTAAGAGCCCCGCTGCTCTCTGTTCCAAATAGGAGCTTTCTCAGCTTCTGCTAGGTCCAAGATCTGCCTCCTGCTCCAGTCTCTGAGCCTCATGTTTGGCCACAGTTTCTTGGGAATTGGTGGTGATTTCAATGGCTAGGTGAACATGTTGCTTACAAGGCATCCTGGGTCTGCTGGTCCACAAGTTCTTATCATTCCCCCATCACACAGATGAGGAAGTTGGAGCTAAGAGAGACTGAGACTTGTTTGGTCACACAGCTGGGCAGAAGCCAGATGGGGGCCATCCAGCTCTCCATCTCTCTACTGCCCTCCAGCCCAGCATAGTCAGGCGACCCAGGTTCCAATATTATCTTTTATATTTACTAATTGGGAAAGTTACTCCCATGCTTCCATTTTTTATTTGTCAATTGAGGGGGGTTGAATTATATGGCTATTTGTGTGACATGGAACAAATCATATCTCTATGTCTCAGTTTTTTCACTTGGTAAATTAAGAAATTAGACTAATGTACCTTTATAGGTTCTTTTAACTTGTCTAATATTCTGGATTTTGGTGAACAGATATAAGGCTGTGCAATATAAATGCTGGCAATTATTATTATTATTTTTTATTAATAACATTGTAAAGGTAAGCAATTTTTAAGTACTTAAGAACTCTGATCAATGCAAAAACTTACTGGGTAGGATAATAAGACCCTAACCCAAAATAACTACTTGGAGATCTCTCAAAGTGAAGGTTGAAAGGTTTTATTAGAATCTCATGAGAAGTCTGCAGTCCTTACGTCTGGGAATTCCCAGAAGGAGAGCTCAGTTAAATAAACAATCACTACCTGACCTCTCTCCAAAATCCCCTTATTCAAAGCTTTTAGTTTAGATTGGCTCTTGCGGTTACTTTTCCTTTATATGTGGGGTGGTGTGATAATGAGCTGACTAGAGAAGAGGAACCTGCATAAAAAGTTTCATTTCTTCAAGGTCACATAAAAAAAGCAAAACTGAGGCCTAAGGCTTCTCTTACTTTATTATTTATTTATTTATTTTATGAACTAATTTTAATTTTTTTCCTTTTTTAAAAATTAATTTTATAATTATAACTTTTTTTTTGACAGTACATATACATGGGCAATTTTTTACAACATTATCCCTTATACTCACTTCTGTTCTGAATTTTCCCCTCCTTCCCTCCATCCCTCCCCTAGATGGCAGGCAGTCCCATACATGTTAAATATGTTATAGTATATCTTAGATACAATATATGTGTGCAGAACCAAATTTTTTGTTGCACAGGAAGAATTGGATTCAGAAGGTAAAAATAACCTGGGAGGAAAAACAAAAATGCAAACAGTTTACAGTCCTTTCCCAGTGTTCATTCTCTGGGTGTAGATGATTCTGTCCATCATTGATCAATTGGAACTGAATTAGATCTTCTCTTTGTCGAAGGCTTCTCTGACTTTAGCAGACAGTTTCTTAGAAACCACATTGCTTGCCCTGCACACTACTGTGAATCCAGAGGATTCATGATGAATGATTTTGCTCACCTCCTGTTGAAGCAGTGATGTTGGTGCAGACTGAGATATTTTATTTGAAGAGCCAAGGACAGAATTTGTTGTGCTCAACTATGCATGTTTGTTGCAAGGGTTTTGTTTTTCTTTCAAAAGAAAATTAAATGGGGATGTGGGAAAAATGGGAGGGAAAGAATTTTCATTCTTTGAAAAAAATAAAATTAAATAAACCACAGATTGCCTCAGATTCTCTCTCTTTTCTTCCCTTTTTCCCAAGGGGGGAATTACATAACTCTGGAAGGAGTAACCCTTCTTAAACCCATGTCCACAGCTGCCATGGGGTAGCTGGTAGAACTTTCTCTGCTAGATGGGCTTGAGTAGGCTTCTGGATGCCTCTGGTTGTCTTTGATTGATTACAGATGACTGAACCCTGATCTTGGAAAGCCACTTGGAAACAACCTTGTGAGTTCAAGAGGGCAGGAGGTCCTGCCTCTCTCAGTTTGATGAGGTCCTGGATGGGAGAGAAGGGTACTGATGGGGATCAGTTTAACTTTATAGCCCCACCTTGCTGTATCCATCAAAAAAATCCAATTAATATCAAATCCCTGAGGCCTATCCTTTTCGGAGATCGTGGGCAGCCACTCTTCTGTGTTCAGCCAAGAAATCCCCGTCATGTCCCTGAGGTTAAATTTCCCTTATATATCTGCTTATAGCCCATGCCATCTCTGCCGAACCCTTTAGGTTAGTCCACCACAGCCCTCTGCCTTCCTGGTGTCTTTCCCTTCATCCTTCCCACATGCGACATAATGTCTCTCCTCTCATCTCCTCTAGCTTCATGGTGTCTCTCCTCTAAACCCCACTTTTCTTTCTTATAATTAACTTAACTTTTAGGGTGCTAAGGGCATGTTCCAGCCTCATGAATATTCCCTTTCTCCTGGGTAATTGTGAATTCCACTAAGGCACTTGCCTTTCCATCATTAATTATAAAAACCCCTTTTCTTGCCTTGAGCTCCTCCAAATTTATTTACCATTTTGGGTGTCTATTGTATTTCTTTATATTGTCTATAACCTCTTCTCCTAAATAAACTACCTTTTGCCAAAGAGCATGGCCATTGTGGATTCTTCACATGACCGAACCCCAATATTTGGTACTTCTCATAAAGCACACCATCTAGTCCCATATCATTTTCTATGCCAACCACATCAAGTCCATGTACTTCAGACAATATTTATAGTGAACTTTGTGCATTCTTATACAAGGAAAGGAAAGGAGAGGGAAGAGACTGGGATGCAATGAACTAACTCCTTGACTCCAGAAGCAGCTATGGATGCGAGACTTAAATCTATGGGCCTCAGTTTGCTTAGCTATAAAATTAGGGAGCTACAGTGTCAACCCCCAGTGCAATTAGATCTCTGAGGTTCTTTCCAGCTTTAAATCTAGGCGTTTATGACACTTAAAAAAGCAAAACTCTTTCCAAGGAGTTGTCCTTAATAGAAAGGCGGATCTGTCTAGTGGCCAAACACTGTTCTATAACACAAAACATTCTACTGCCAGAGAGGAAGGGTGTGGTGACTGTTTTTGGAAGCTGAGTTTCCCAGCACCACATCTTTCCTTGTCTTGTTTCCAACAGGTGCCTGGCTGTAACATTAATGGAAGTCCCTGGAGTGAGAATGTCATTTAAAATATGTTCCAAGCTCCTGGTTGAAAGTGTTTATTACATTTCAGCAAAGTGTCTGGACTTCTAGTTAGGAAGAGGTGAATTCAAATTTAACCCCAGATACTGACTAACAATATGACTCTGGGCAAGTGCTCGTTTGTAAAATGAGAATGATAATTGCTCCTCTCTTGGAGTTGTTAAGAGGATAACATGAGGTAACATTTGTCAAGTGCCCTGCAAACCTTAAAGTTACATAAATGCCATTAGTAATAATTGTAATTTAATGATATGATCAATAATATTAATTATTATTATTTCCTTATGGATTCCCACTGCCTCAATAGTCAGTTCTTAAAACAGGCTTTATTATACAAAAGGGAGAAATATCCTTTTCATTATTCTGAGTAAAAAAAATTCCCTCATATTTTTATGAAGTGGAACCATGTACATTTTATTACATGTTTAATACTGAATTACTTTAGATATTCAATCATTTTTCTTGGTTGCTCTCTTTCATAATATTCTTGAACCCAAGTTATAGAAAACCCAGCTTTACTCAGCTAACTTGAAATTAATGTTCATCTCCACTCTTATATCAGTACTATTTTTATTGGTACTTTGCTTTTATGTTTTCTTCCTTATTATCTCTCCCTTACCTAAGCTTATAACAAAGATTAAAAAGAAAGAAAAAAAAGGAGTTCAGAAAAACCAACCAGCACAATCTCTGACATATGCTAGTCTTCATCTTCCAAATGCTGGTGCTGCTTTAGGTGTGGTTTTGGCAAAGCTTCCTTCATACTTCTGAAGTTAGTTTTCCATGCCCTAAAAAAATTAATCCTGTTCTCCCTGGAACAGTTTTAGAAGTGGGTGGAATGATGAACAGGAGGCTGGCCTACTTTTTCAGGAACACAATTCAGTATAATGCTATGACTAAGTCATTCCATGACACAATTATTCTTTCTACCACTTGCCCATGTGGTGTTTCACTTGTTTTTGACAGGGAGAACTCAGCACAAAACCACATTTTGTTTTTCCACTTGTTTTTAATTATTTTCATCATGCCATTTGTAAAGAAATTGATCAGACCAAGATGACACTCTATGTGTTAAAAGTATTAGCCAATAGTTAACAGGAATATTCCATAATTGGCTATTGGATTCTTCATCCAGTGTTCTGAAATGCAGTAGAATGAGCCTGCTCTGCCATCAGTGAAAGCTGTTCCTAAGACTTGGAAGTAAGACTCGTGAGAAGATGAGGATGGTGAACTGTTCCAGCACCTTGACATGCCCTCACAACCTGACAAAAGAGGAGTTCTCAAAAAGAGGTTTGGACACTTATGGGAACCTGAAGTTTATTTTCTCAGTAGTTTTGACTGTAATGATGATACTGGTGATGTTTTCTCTGGGCTGCACTGTGGACATCAAGAAGTTGTGGTCACACATCAGAAGGCCATGGGGGATTGTTGTGGGTCTGCTGTGCCAGTATGGACTGATGCCTCTTCTTGCCTACCTCTTGGCCATTAGCTTTTCTTTGCCACAGATTCAAGCTGTGGCAGTTCTCATCCTGGGCTGCAGTCCTGGGGGAACAATCTCTAACCTTTTGACCTACTGGGCTGATGGAGATATAGACCTCAGGTAAGGCTATACACATCTTGGTAGTATTTTGATATGAATTATTTAATTGGGAATTAGGATTAATTTTTATATTAACATAGCCAACCTAGAGTATCCATCTTCTTTGACCAATGGGTCTGACACTATCTATAGCCCTTATGGGGTCAGCAACACTACAAAGTTTGGGCTTAAATCAGATTAAAATGCAACAAGAAAATATGTAACAAAATAAGTAAAAAACAATAAAACATAAATAATAACATATTTTGAAGCCAGAATGGGCAGCCATCAGGGATCCTCATATATGTAATAGTGACCCCCTCTGGTGTAGACCTTTTATTACTACTAATTCTAATACTTTTTAGCTTTGTGGCAATAGGCAAATCTTCTAACATCTCTGAGATGGGACAATATTTGCACTATTGATTTCAATAGAAGTGTGTTGGGGACTTTGGATACCTTCAAGTGGTATGTAAATGTGCTAAAGTGCTAATTTATCTAATAGAGCATTTGTAATGACAGTTTTACATAGCTTTATTCAGTTCAAGAGACAAAGTACTAACATCAGGTGATAACCTTGAATTAGGGCTCAAAAATCCTTTTCTAGTATAATCAGTCAGCTGTTATATTTCTACTTATTTATTGTTTGTTTATGTGTTTATTATGATTATTTATTTAATTGACGTTTGTGTACATATGGGAGGGGAAGTAAAGCTTCATTTTGTCTGGGCCACAGTGTCCAGTTTAGGAATTTCAGTGACCAGAGAATCCCAGTGCTATGAGCAAGGTGAGTGGAACAAACTCTCATCAGACCCTCATTTTAAAATGTCTTAGCATTTTGGACTCAAGGTTTTGCAAAGACGATGTTAAAAACTATCTTTGCATGTCTTGAAAAATAAAAAGCTTTAATAAAAAATGACAGCTCTCTTGTAAAAAACAGACATAAATTTCTGATTTATAGTGTTGAAAGAGAGAATGAATTTTTTTTCATTTTAATTAGTCTGAGTTTATATATCTGTATATAATCAGGAAACAAAAACTTTTTTTTCTGTACCATCCTAGTGACTTTCTTTTTTACAATTGTACTTAATCTTTAAATCAATATCTTTCTTACATTATTTTCATTTCAAAATATATTTTTCTCTGTTCTCTATCTAAAAAACCATTCCTTGTAAGAAAGAAAACAAAAGAAAGAACAAAAAGCAGGTCAGCAGAGCTAAGTGACAGTAACTAAGTATAAAATATGCAGTATGTTACACTCAGAGTCCCCAATTTTGCAAAGATGGGAGGAAGGTTCACTCACTTTTTTTATATTTTCTTTTTTTTTTAAGTTAAGAAGCTTTTATTTACTTTCCTTCTCACCTCTCCCCAACCTCTTTCAAAAGAAGGAAAAAGAGAAAGTAAAAATAAAACCCTTGCAGAAAATATGTATAATCAAGCAAACTAAATTGGTGCAATCCGAAAAATAAAATTTCTCTCTTACACATCTCAAATCCATCACTTCTGTCAGGAGGTAGGTAATGTGACTAGTTCATTGATTGATGTTGTTTAATCACCCCAAATTTTTTTCTTTACAATATGGTTATTACTGACACAATTATTTTGTTTTCCCTTCATTTTCAGTCTGCACATTTGCTTAACTTTTTAAAAATAATTTATTTTATTAAAAAAAAGTAAGAAAAACAGAAAAAGAATACAAAACAAAATAAAACAAAACAAAAGAACATTGTGATGGGCTCAACAGAACATCAGGGAGGATTAAAAATACATAACAACAAATTACCTGGTCAAGAAAGCATATATATTAGCAGAAGAAATTATATTTGTGAATGTCCATTTTTTTTTTTTTTTTTTACTTCTTTGTAAATTGGTCTTTGGTTCTCTTCTGTACACCTTTTTTACTTTATTCTTTCTTCCCCGTTTCATCACTGCCTTCACCCCCACATAAGCTACAATTAAGAAAAGATATATTTATGTATACATATACAAATATGTATACCTAACATATACATATATAATATATATACACCCACACCCACACACACATACACACACACCCATATACACTCCGCATGACACACATTTGTCTTTCTCATCCCTGCAGTCTCTTTCTTTAAATTCTGCTCCACAGCTTGCCTTGTTCTTACTTAACCTCTTCCTGCCCAAGGATTTCCCCACCCTTTCCCCATCCTCCCATCCCTCCCCCCACTATTTCTTTTTAGATTTTGAAGGGTGCTGTATTCTTAATGGTATATATGTAGTGTTGCCTATTGAAACCATTCTTGATGTGAGTAGGTTTTCAGAACTATAAGCCTTCCTCCCTCCTCTATTGCCTCTGAGTCTATTTTTTTTTTTTTTTTTCCGCTGAGGCATTTGGGGTTAAGTGACTTGCCCAGGGCAACAAAGCTAGGAAGTGTTAAATGTCTGAGATCATCCTCTTGACTTCAGGACTGGTGCTCTGTGCCACCTAAATGGGCTAAGTGCCACCTAGCTGCCCCTCTGTGTCTATTCTTCCTCTGCACCTTATTTGTACATGATTATTATTTTTATCTTAACTCAGCCAAACTTTCTTTTGAGCTACCCTATTGTTGATACGAATCTTAAACATATAACATATATATATACATATATAAAAATAATCTGTACATGTTTAAACAGTTTTTCCTTGTTGAGTTCCTTAAAATCGATCTTTCATATTGACTCATATGTTATGATTTTCTGTTAAGTTAGGATTAGGTTGATAGAAAGTCCTGAAAATCTGCAAATTCATTGAATGTCCATTTTTTCTCATTCAAAATTATAGGTAATTTTGCTGGATATGATATTTTTGGCTGCAGGCCTAGATCTTTTGATTGTTGGTAGATATGATTCCAGGACCTGTGGTCCTTTACTATAGCAGCTGCTAAGTCTTGTACAATTTGAATTGTACAGTTCTCTAATTGTACAATTATACAAATTCTAATAGCTCCAGCATATTTGAATTTTTTTTCTTGTTTCTTGCAAAATTTTCTCTTTGATCTGGGGGTTTCAAAATTTGGCAATAATATTCCTGTATGTTTTCCACAAAGAATTTCTTTGAGGTAGTGATTAATGGATTTTTTCTATTTCTACTTTCCCCTCATGTTCTATCACTCCAGGACAATTTTCATGGATTATTTCCTGCATTGTTGTGTCAAGGTTCTCTTTTTGGTCACAGCTTTCTGGCAATCTAATTATTGTTATATTTTTTTCTTCTGTTTTACAGATCTATCATTTTTCTTATAAGATATTTCACATTCTCTTCTGTTTTTTTCATTCTTTATAATCTGTTTTGTTATTTCTTGGTCTCTCATAACTTCACTGGCTTTCCCCTTGCTCAATTCTAATTTTCAAAGAATTATTTTCATCTTTGAGACTCTGCACCATATTTTCTAGTTGGTTAACTTTTTTTTTTTGGATAATCTTGTTTTTCTAGGATGGTTTTTACTTTTCTTTGTAGTTTTTTCTCAATATCTCGCATTTGATTTTTAAATTCTTTTTTTTTTTTTTTTTGAGTTCTTCTATAAATTCTCTTTGGGCAGGGAACCATTTCACATTACTCTTTGGGTTAGAAGCTTTTTCAGTCTTCCTTGTTCCCATAATATGTTTCATTGGTGGGGTTCTTTCTTCTTTGTTGGTTCATTTTTTTTAAAATAAGGGATTATAAGTTCCTTTAATCATAGGGTAGGGAGGTGGTTCATTAAGCTTCTCTTCAGCTTTCCACTTTGACCAGGAATCACAAACCAAGAGGTCCACCCTCCTGCAAGTGTCTATAGCCAGCAGTATCCCTGCACTTCTGCCTCTACACTCACTGGATAGCCCAGGGCCATGTCTCAGCAGGCGGCTGGGCCTGGAACTCCTAATCAGCCAAGATTCACTCAGTTCTCCTGGACTCAGATACCATCCTGACAATTGTCCAGGGAGGTGAAAGTCTCTGTGGTTTCTGCTGAGGCTCCAGCCACATCTAGCTAGCCCAAGGGGGCCCTACTTGATATTTCTGAGGATCTAGACCGGAGGTGTTTGCACTTTAGTCAGGTTAATTTGGGCCCAGAGACTTTCTTCAAATCTTCCTATATCAGTAAGATCCCAGTTCTTCTAGATTTTTCACTAAGTTTGCTCTATTTTCACAAATTTGTTCTATTTGTGGGAGAAATCTGGAGAGCTTGAAATTTACCAACTAACTCCATCATCGTCCCAGAATTCTTCTCTCTTTTGGCTTTTCCTCCTTGGCTTTTCTTTAAGTGGATAGATGAGTTAAATTACATACATTTTAGTTACATACTTTTTTTTTTTTTTTTTTTTGCTAAGGTAATTGGGGTTAAGTGACTTGTCCAGGGTCACACAGCTAGGAAATGTTAAGTGTCTGAAGGCAGATTTGAACTCAGGTCCTCCTGCCTTCAGGGCTCTATCCATTGCGCCATCTAGCTGCCCCTATCTTAATTACATATTTTAAATGATTGTTCTTAAGTCATATTTCCAATTCTGTTTTAGTAATTTTTAGTTTATATCAGAGAAACTTTATTAGGCCAAAGACAAAATAGAAAAAATGGTGCAGGATATGAAACAAAGAAAACATTCTGGATTTTTTTATTTCTATGTTCTTAAATATTGACCATGAGCAACTGTTTTCAGAATAAGACATTTACCATACACAAACATTTACCTAAGAATATCTTGGCCATAAAAAATTACTATTGGAATAGAGAAGACTGTGATTTGTCTTCAGAGGAGAATACTGAAGAAAAAAAAAAGCACTCTCCAACCAAAGAGTAATAAAAGATAGTTGCCTGCACAAAAAAGAATTCATAGAAGAACTTAAAACAATTCTAAAAATCAAATGAGAGAGATTGAGGAAAAACATTTTTTTAAATGAAATAAAGAAAAACAAGAAGTTTATGTAAAGAAAGTCAACCAACTAGAAAAGGAGATCCAGAATCTTAAGGAGGAAAAAGACTCTTTTGAAACCTAAAATTGAGAGCAAGGGGAAATCAGCAATGTTATAAGAGACCAAGGAATAATAAAAGAAAATATAATAAATAAAAAATAAAAGAGATTGTAAGACAATTTATAAGAAAAACAACTGACCTAGAGAACAAATCAAGGAAAGATAAAAACAGTAAGACAACCCAAAAGCTATGGTTAAAAAAAAGAATTTTGATGCAATTATAATAATGTATAATTAAAGAAATAATTAAAGAAAATTGTCCTGAAATGTTAAAACAAGAGGGAAAAGTAAAAAAAAAAAATCCACTAATCAAAGACTTGGCTGTTCTTGATAATGTGATTTTTCAAAGCAATTACAATAGACGTGCGATGGAAAATGCCATTCACATCCAGAGAAAGAACTCTGGAGAGTGAATGTGGATCAAAGCATAATATTTTCACCTTTGTTTGTTTTCTTTCTCATGGTTTTCCCCTTTTGATTTTTTCTTGAATAACATGATGAATATGAGAATTTCACATATTTAACCTATATTAGATTGATTGTTGTCTTGAAGAGGGATGAGGTAAGGGAGGGGGAAGAAAAATTTGGAACACAAAGTCTTAGAAAAATAAAAAAATATATCTTTACATATATATATATACATATATATATATATATATATATATATATCTGTATTTGGGAAATGAAAATAATAGTTAAAAATAATTTCTCTGAAAAAAATTGCACTGATCACTACCTGAAAGAAATCCAATGAGAAAATTCTATAGGAATATTATAGCCAAATTTTGAAACCCTTATGTCTTTTACCTTTACCTTTTACCTTATATATTGTACCTACGACATACTATAAGATATTTAATATGTATGGGAATGCCTGACATCTAGGGGAGGGGGTGGAGGGAAGGAGGGGAAAAATTCACAACAGAAGGGAGTACAAGGGATAATGTTGTAAAAAAAAATTACCTATGCGTATGTACTGTCAAAAAAATTATAATTATAAAAATTAATAAAAAAATTGGAAAAAAATGAAACCCTTATGTCAAGGAGAAAATATTTTGAGCAACAAGAAAAAAACAATTCCAATATGGAAGAGCCACAATGAGAATCACACAAGATTTAGCAATGGTTACATTAAAAGACCACAGGTCTTGGAACACTACATAAAAATACTCAGCATAGTTAAGCATAATCCTGAATGGAAAAAAAAAAAAAAAAAAAAAGGATTCAGTGAATTGCCAGACTTTTCAGGATCTTGTTGCCAAAAAACTCACTGAGGTTAATGGAAAAGTTGACATGTGAGATTCAAGAAAAAACATAAGGTAAACATCAAAGACCAAAGACCAATATCTTGGACTTTAATATCATGGACTTACATGAACTGATGCATAGTAAAGTGAACAGGACCAGGAGAACATTGTACACAGTAATAGCAATATTGTTTGATAAAGAACTGTGAATGACTTATTTATTCTCAGCAACACAATGATCCAAGACAATCCCAAAGGACTAAAGATGAAGCATACTATTCACCTTCAAAGAAAGAAGTGGTATTGATTGAATACAGACTGAACTGTTATTTTCCACTTTTTTCTATCATTTTAATCTTTGATTTAAATCTTCTTATATTAATGACTAATATATTAATGTTTTACATAATTGCATGTATATCAGCTCTATGATTGATTATGATTCCCTCATCTTAGGAAGAGGGAAAGAGAGAATTTAGAACTCAAAGCTTTAAATAAAAAATGTTTAAAAATTGAGAAAAAGCATCTTGGATTTCTAAAATTTATACATTTTTCTTCAAATAGTTTTTCCAAAAATGTTTTGTTCTAAATATTGAGCCAAGCCCCAAAAGACTTTTACTATATTAGGTCAATCATTGCTAATTTTTAAAAATGAATAGTTTGTGATTAAAAAAAATTATATCACTTATAAAACTGTAGCTGAATATTGTTAATCACATAGCATTTATTATTTACTTTGAAATTACAAACCTAATGCAAAATAATCATTTATGACTTTGAGAATGTCTGTTGTACAATAATGAGTAACTTTTGAGCAAAATTTCAGGCTCAAAAGGAAGGTCTCTTTGTATAGAAGATTCCTTTCTTAGTGGCTTGCTGCTCCCTGAAATTCCAGAATTTCTTGTACTTAAGCCAAACAAGGACCTTCTCCTAGTTTTCATTTCTATTAAGGACTTATAACTTTGAGAAACCGAGACTTTCTTCCCATGTGATCTTATACAAGTTACCTGAACTCCTCTCTAAAATGAGGAGGTTAGACCAGGCTCCCAAAAGCTCTAAATCTGTTATCTTAAGATCTTTTGCTGATCTTAAACCTCACTATGAATGTTATTCCCTTCTTTTATGAATAATAGGTTTAATATTGGAAAGAGTGAAAAGATCTTGATATTGAGAGATGGAAAGAAAAAAGCAGCCTTCTCTGTGAGAGATTGGGAAGCAAAGATGAGGAAAGAGAATCATTGACAATTCTTTGATTAATTATATGCAAAAACAAACAAAAAACAACTCAAAGCAAAATACCTTCTCATGTTAAAACAAAAATCAAATGGGTACTAAAAGATTTGGCCAATGCTTGGAACTCTTATAAAATCAATAAATCAAGGTCCTGATAGCATTGATGAGCTTTGGATGTTAGTTAGAGGTAGTCGCCATTTGGCTACATGTTTAAAGGTGGCATGTATTGATCAGTTACTAATGATGGACTTTTACATGTCAATATACATGGTCATGTGGCAATGACCACTTGTTATTAGAGTGAGAAGAACAACTCATATCTGGTTAACTAGTTACCACCTATTATTATATTTTGCTAATTTTAGTTCAGTATGATTACTCTTTACATATCATTGAAGGTATGATAAATATTTTTTAAAGTATTATATTTACTATATAGTCATTCCTTGTATTGTACTGGGACTTTAAAGTTTCTGTGGGAAAGTATATTATTTATCATCTGTCCTATGGGACCAAGATGGCCATGACTTTTTCATCTTAGTTCATACCCCTAATTTAGCATAATGCTGCTGAATCGCCCTGTACTATCATTTCCACTTATATTATGGGGACAATCATGACCCTTTTACTAGCACAAGTAGAGTCTTGTTATGTTGGAGTCACTTTGAACAAAAATTTCACTATGATTAAACAATGTAGTTACCTGGTTGGCTGCATTCTCTGATATTTATGCAATACTGGAATTTCTTGTCAGAGATATTAAGTAATCTCTGACTTTTCATACTCTTCAAAGAAGTTCATTGTAAAGTGTTTCTATCTTCATTAATATTTACAACATCAAACCCTACTCTGGGGCTATTCTGTCTTATCTAATGATTTAAAATGAATTTGAAATGCTTGAATGATTGATTTTATAAAAATACCAGATTACACTCACATAGTTATTTTTGTGCAATTGATCTAATTAAAAATCTATGCAGCGTCTCTCCCAAATCATGATTCTTTCTTTTCAGTAAATTTATTCTGTTCTTTGAATCAGAGAAGGAGGAAACTTTTTGAGAGGCCATGGTAATGTAGATCCCCTGACCTGATGGAAGTTAGAAATTTAAAAAGATTTAAAAGATGGGTTGGAGGAAAAGCCAAGGCAATATAGTTTTTTTTAATTATAGTTTTTATTTATTTTATTTATATGTGTGGGTAATTTTTCAGCATTGACAATTGCCAAACCTTTTGTTCCAATTTTCCCCCTCCTTCCCCTCCCCCCAACATGGTACGTTGACCAATACATGTTAAATATGTTAAAGTATAAATTAAATACAATATAGGCAACATAGTTTTGTTATAGACTCAAGAATACTTAGGCTCTAAAAATAAATAAATAAATAAATAAATAAATAAAGAAAGAAAGAAAGAAAGAAAGAAAGAAAGAAAGAAAGAAAGAAAGAAAGAAAGAAAGAAAGAAAGAATACAAAAGCTCAAGGATGCATTGAGAAAGTGAGTTCCTCTTAAACCCTTCTCTCTATCCAGTCATCTGGCTTTTATAATTATTATACTATAATTCTCTAAGTGATTTGATTTTTTTTCTCAATAGTATGTTATTTTTCCAAATACATATAAAGATAGTTTTCAACATTAGTTTTTTTTTAAAGACTTTGTGTGCCAAATTTTTTTTCTCTCCTTCTTTTACCTCACCCTTCACCAAGACAAGAAGCAATCTGATATGGATTAAATATGTGCAATAATTTAAAATATATTTCATATCTGCCATGTTGTGCAGGAAAAGTCAGACCAAAAGGAAAGATAACATATTCTACATTTGCCATATTGTGCAAGAAAAGCCAGACTAAAAGGGAAAATAACCATAAGAAAGAAAAAGCAAAGAAATAAACAAACAGAAAAAGGTGAAAATGCTATACTTGATCCACTTTCAGTCTCCATAGTTCTCTCTCTGTATGTGAATGGCATTTTCCATCCCAAGTCTACTGGAAATTGTCTTGAATGTAATTTGAATTTTTGAAGAAGCACAATCATCATCATAATAATTACTAGTATGGAAAAACTTTTAAAAAATAGAAGTCTAGCTGAAATCAAAACCATGTGAGAATAGAATAAATTATTCTTTATCCTATGCCACTAAAATTGTCCCAAAGATGCATCAGTTCATATCATAAAATGAGCCAGTTAACCCCCAATACTTTTAATTCAGTTAAAAAAAGTTACCTTTTCTATAGGTGTAATAGTCCATAGAAGATTAAATATAAAAAAATAATAATGGGTGTTCTTGACTGAACCTTACTTAGGTCAGTAACAGGAGAGTTTAGATTTAATACTGGAACAAAATGAGATACTCTTTGGTTATTCGATAGTTAGCAAGAGAGGTAAATGGCTAAAGCAGAAGGGATCTCATCAGGGATAGACAGACATTGAGGATAATTCACATTGATTCAGCTGAGTGAAATCCCTTACCTGAATTGTCCACTATGACCCACAAGTCAAGAATCAGAGATACCTTGGACCTCCTTGTGGCTGCTTTCTAGATCATGAGGATGATCTTAACACCTTCTAAGGAACAACCAGCCTCATTTGTATGGGGGGAGGGGTAAGGAGAGAGTTCCTACCACAATAGGATGTAGTAATTTGTTACGATTGTTTCTATCTCAAATCCTTTAAAAATATGAGAAGAATAAGTTAAATAATAATAATTGTAACAACAACAATAATAAGGAAAGACAGCATATTGTATTAGGCTAGACTTGGAATCCTAACCTTAATTTTTCCTATATTTTTTACTTGTCCAGTTGATTTTTTAAAACACAAATAAACTAGTTTACAAATAAAGGATCATTTTATTCCCTTAGATTTTGTCTCTTAGTTTGCCAAGAACTTTCTTTGTTGTTCCCAATTTAATCATGTACTGTTAGTTTTTCCTTCTTTCATGCCAAATTTGCTATTTCATGAAAATTTGATGGACAACTCTGATTTATGTTTTTATTCATCCAAATCACTGTTAACAGTGTTGAAAAGAACAGTTATCAAAAAAGCCTCCACGTATTACACCACATTCATTTGTTGATTAAAATGCTTTGGGTCTAGCTATGTAGTCAATTCCAGATTCATCTGAAATGTACTATTGTCCTCCCCATATCTCTCCTTTTTCTACAAGGTGAAAACATTTCTCAAGTGGTTTGCTGGAATCTGGGCAAATCTTGTTCATTGATTTTGCCTGGATTGATTACAGATCTGATTGATTTCTAGTCCTTAATCAAAAAAGGAAATAAGATTAGTCTCCTCTGACTTGTTTTCATAATCATAACTAGCCATTTTAGTACCTATGAGCAATTGCTATTTTGTGGTAAGAATAAAACAGAAACCTTGGAACACCTGTCCCCATTCCTTAAGCCAAAGGTTGCTTCTGAGGAGACAAAGATTGTGGGTAGGACCTGTGAAAACAGTATGTGAGGTATAGAAGTGCTTAAGAATATACAATTTCTTTTTTTTTTTTTAAATAATAGTTTTTTATTTTCAAAATATATGCAGTTTTCAACATTCACTCTTGCAAAATCTTGTGTTCCAAATGTTTTTCCCTCCTTTCGTCCATTCCCTCCCCTAGACTGCAAGTATTTCAATAAAAGTTAAACATGTACAATTCTTCTATATATTTTTCCACATTTATAATTCTGCACCAAAAAAGTCATATCAAAAAGGAAAAAAAATGAGAAAAAACAAAAAGCAAGCAAATAGAAAAAAAGGCAAAAATACTATTCTATAATCCACATTCAGTCCTCACAGTCCTCTCTCTATAAATCTATTGGAATTGGTCTGAATCACCTCATTGTTGAAAAAAGCCAAGTCCATCAGAATTGATCATCATATAATTTTGTTGTTGCTGTTATACAATGTATTTCTTTCTTCCATTCTTCTTATTTTTTACTTTATTTATTTATGTTTGCTGAGGCAATTGGGGTTAAGTGACTTGCCCAGGATCACACAATTAACAAGTGTTAAGTGTCTGAGACCAAATTTGAACTCAGGTCTTTCTGACTTCAGGGCTGGCGCTCTATCCACTGCACCACCTAGCTGCCCATACAATGTATTTCTACTTCATTGTCAATCATTCTCCAAGGTCTAACTATTAATTCTTCCCTCCTCTCCAAATGATACCTTCTACTTCAGTCAAGTTGCTTTTATCATTATCCTCTGAATTTTTGATGTTTTCTCCCACTCACTTCTCTTTACTGATGTTATTTCTTCTACATTGAACACCTTTTCTTCTTGCTTTTGTCTATCCAAAACTCAAAGTCCAGCTCAGGATTTATCTTCTATGAAACCTCACTTCACTCCTCTAAACTCTTCCTTCTTTAAACTTTTTAAAGACAGCCAGAATCATATTGTTTAATGTTTGTTTCAAGTGTGAATTGTGCCTCCTCTAACTAAATTACAAAGTTGAGGGCAAAGACCCTGTCCTATATTTTTGTATCTTCAACAGCACAATTCTAGTCATATAATGAGTCATCCACAAATAACTGGTTGATTGATTTCTAATGTCAGAATATAACTTCTAGAAACTTTTTTCTGGACCACAAATATAGTCTTCTGTCCAACTTTTTTTTTTTTTTTTTTTTAACATTTATAAGAATGTTATCCTATGTAGTCCATAAAAGAATAGTTAATAAGTTAATTTAAGGCTGAATGTTAATTTCCAACTTACCCTCCTGAGCATTATTTTTATTTTACTTGCAGCATTTGTATGACAACTTGTTCCTCAATAATTGCCACTGGAATGATGCCTCTCTGCCTTTATCTCTACACTCGATCCTGGGATCTTGAACAGAATCTCATTGTGCCATATCAGACGATAGGTACTGTACTGAGCTTAGGAAGTAAATATCAGCTTTAGATTCATAGGATTAAGAATAGAAAGGTTCAAAGGACCAATTAAAGAACTAGGATTAATTTTGCCTTTTTAAAATTTTACTGGACTGGACTGGAAAGTTATTGGACAATCAATGTTTGATTTAATGAATCATCTATTATCTGAGTTAAAAAAAATGATCATGATATATCCAAGTCAGATCTCAGATTCTGTAGCTTCATCTTCCATCATGCCCATTAGACTATAAGCTTATTTCATGTGGATGGAATACAAAAGGTCCATAATTGCTGCCCCCGAACTCTTCCATCAGTCTTTCCTGTATGTTCTTTGAGCCTGGACATCCTATCAGTTATCCATGTTAGTAATCACAAAATCATCCCTAAATCTTTGGGCTATCTCACCTCCCATACCTTATTGATCAAATCTTAGTGATTCTGCTTCCTATTTGCATTTATCTGTTCTTCATATTGAACTATAATGGTTACTATTATAGCTCAAAACATCGTTGTACCTTACCTAGATTGGTCCTTCCTTGCCTCTAGACACTCTTACTTCTAGCTACCTTTCACACAAATGCCAAAATAATCTTACACATTATAACCATGTTATTTCCTCTACTCGAAATTTCTCAATCTGTCATTGAAGGTCTTCCTAATATGAATTTGACATTCCAGACAAATTATACATTATTTTCCTTTCAACCAAGTTGGGTGAGGTTGTCTTTTCATGTCTCACCTATGATATCATCCATCCTCTTCAAGAATGAAGGACGAACAACAATAAACAATGCATTCACATAGACCATCCATCCCTCATTCTTTCTGATTCTCAGAATTCTTTCCTTTAAGATTTAAACTCAAGTACTATATTCTTGATCTTTTACATTTGCTTATCTGTGTACTTGTTATTTTCCCTTGTAAATTCTCTGAGGTCCTTGTACTTTTGAAATTTAATATAGAAGATGCTAAATAAATGTCTGTGGAAGTGAATAACTCTTTCCATTTTCCCCAAGGACAGATTTTTACAATTCACCTACATTCTCTTGATATTATCCATTCCTCACCTTCAATTCCCATTCTCATATAGATTTCCTTTATCTTTCTCTGTAATTATTCACGTAGGCCTCTTTTCTCCCTGTTGACCTCTTGTGGAAGCAAGGGATATGGTAGGATTTTCTGCTCATTATTGTTTGATCATAGCTTTGGAATAAGTCATTTAAATCTTGTTCTTATTGAATTTTGCATCTTTAGAAATTAAATAAAACTATAAACTACTTAATGTTTGGGACTGATTTGATCCAAATCCTATAAGCTAGTCCAATACTATTTGTCTTGTAGTCATTCCATGAATGTGTAATGATGTAGGTGATTGTGGCTTAGAAATCTTTGGATTTGGAGAATTCGAAAATTGAAAAATTAATGTTAATACATGATTTTAAAAATTCTTATCAGATATAATGCTGTACTAATCAGTAAGCTAATCATATGTGTGATATGATAGAAAGGGCCCTTTATTTGGAGATAGAAGACCAGAGTTCCAATATCAACTTTGCAGCAAGTACAATGGATTTTTTCACAGTCTTTTAAAAATTACATATTAAATATGTTCATTTTCTTGGTTACACTAAAAAACAGTTGCCTTTTAAAGATTGTTTTTTAAATCTTGTTAAATAGAAATTGAAGAAGTTTTCAGAAATGGTTGGGTCTGATATATTTTCCATTTCTTCAGGAATTATTCTTTTATGCTTAATTGTACCGGTGGCTTTTGGCGTCTTTGTGAATTTCAAGTGGCCGAAACAATCTAAAATCATCCTAAGAGTAAGTTACCTCATTGTTGAGACTTGGATGTCCTTGATATGACACATGACAGAAATAAAGGAAAAATTATGGTATAGACTCACCTTTTGGATAAAAACTCCTAATTTTTTAACTTGCTGAATAGGAATTTTTATTTGAACTGCAAACTTAATCAAAATTCCCATGACCTTCAGCCCCAACAGAGAATTCTTTGATTTAATACTTAAAGAAAGATATTGAGGTATTGAATTGGAAAATTGAGGTTCACTTAGGGATTGATGGAATGCAAGCAGCCCAGATCATCTCATTTAGCTCAAGTCTTCCTTAAGCCTACAGAAAAATAGTTTTCTGGCAAGTTACAAGATCTTTCCACCAGGTGATAGTCTACTCAGGTGCCCAGATAGGGTGTGTTCAGGGAAGGCTAGTACCTTTGGGTGAGGGCTGCTTTCCACTTTTGGTGTCCACCTCATCCACCTAACTCTCATTCCAAGAAGCTGTAGCACACACAGAGGTCCCACCCCATTAAACTATTTTAACAGATGGGCCAAACCAGGTTGAGGGTAATTAAAAGGGCTAAAACCCTATGGTAAGTTGGGGGTAAGTGTAAAGACTTCCTTTGGTATAACGGGTGGATGAGAACAGTTTATTCCAATGGTCATGAAGGCAGGTGAAGCAGATGCTGTGGAGCACTTAGAGCCTGGTTAGACATTAAAGACATCGAGGTCATCCACTGCATCTCAAGTCATCACCAGTCTTGAATCTGTCCTGCCACTGGACAGTGGTGGCTCTGGAAGAGAGAGGGAGGCTGGTGACTTCTTAACTCTTATCTCCTTAAATTCAGTTTATGCATGAATCAAAAGACATCATCATGCCATTTTTATTCAGTCCATTAAATTTGTCACTTCCAGCTTTCTTAAAAAGTTCTTTTTGGCCAGTGTGGCGTGCAATCTATAGACTATCTAGTTGACTATATAGGTGTATATTCCAAGGTTTCTTAAATTTTTTTCCATTCATGACCCTTTTTCTCTAGAGAATTTTTTGCATGATCCTGGGAATATGGGTATATAAAATATAGACGTAAAAATCAAAATTTACTGATAATAAATCATAATTTTATCACATTCAGTTCAGCAACCCCATAGGGTATTATGACCTACAGTTTAAGAAGATTTGGTATGACCTATTTACTAGAGCTAGTTTATGGATGCCTGAACTGCTTCCCCCACCTTCAAGCCTGAGCCTTCAATAGTGAGTCTAGACCATTTGGGTCAACTCTAATTGGATGGGTCTAAAATGCAATCTAAGAGATGAAATGGAATATTACTTAAAATATTAAAAAATAACATTTGAAGTCTATACACCGCAATGTTCCCTCACTCCGTTTATACACACTTTTACTTTTAAGTCCTGACTGCCTACATTTACAAATTTGGAAAATTAACAAATTGTCATCCTTCTAACTTATGGTATAAAATGAAAAGGAAAAAGGTCAAACATTTCCACTGAAGATACCTGCTACAACTATCTCTGAAGCCATTTCCCATTTGTCCTCCCAGATCTCTTGGTATGGCCTGAGGAGAATGTTGGCTACATGTGCCCACAGCTCTTGGAAAAGAATACTGGAACAAGATATTTCCCCACAATCTCAGAGTCAAAGAAGTCTAGAAACAGAGGAAAGCAATTAGAGAATGTTCTCTTCCATCAGCTCACCAGCCCACTGGGATTTTGTCAGCTATCAGTTTTGCAAGTCAAGATCTTTCTTCATATTCTTGTCTCTTCTCCAGGATCAGGCTCTCATCCCCCAGCTCTGGCTTCTGGTTGTTTCACTTTGTGGACATCAGCTTTAGTTAAGTACTCTACCTAGTCTTGCCTTTCCTCATCCAATGGTCACTTCCTTGATCTCTTTGTTGCAAGTCAAAATGTAAGGAGAGAGGAAAGAAGAGAGGAGGAACCCTTTTTCTCATAGTTGTTCTCCTTTTTCTTCTAAGCAAGAAGGAACAGTCTCATTTTTGGTGGGTTATCTTCAATTCTGTAGAAAGTTTTTGGGTTATCGGTTCTTCAAGAATCCCTTATGGAAGCACTTGTTACAAATGATCTCCAAACCTAAGCCTGACCAAATTGCAATTTCAGTTGGTTCAAGTGCCCCAAAATACTCAATGGAGATTTTGAAGACTATCATTGGAACTGTATTTGTATTCTGAGTTTGCTGAGACAGATTCCCTTTGATTCCACTTTACTCACTTCTATTCAAATGACATCTTTCAGCCTTTTAGGTCAGGAGTGAGGTAGTTAAATATTTAATAACAGGGCTGTTGGAGAAAGGAATGTATGCAAACATACTTTTAAATTTAATTTGCATTATTAAACTTTCTTAAGTCTAGACAATTAACAAAACAATAAATTAATTCCCAATTTGTAGAAACTTCCAAAGTGTAAATCCTCAAACTGAAAATTTAACAATTTGGTCTTTTCAGCAAGTTAGAGGGAACTCCAACATACCCCTGACACAGGAAGAAGAAGATGCTTGAAGAATTAGAATTCTTATGCTAATATGAGATGGAGGAACCAGTAGTGTATAAAGACGGAGTCTAATAATCATATCACTTTGTTCACTTGATCTGATTTTGTTTCTTGATCTGATCACTATCTAACACCCAGGACTAGCTTTCCATTTTTCAGTCTTGCCTGATTCTTCAGTGACCCCATTTGGGGTTTTTCTTTTTCTTTTCTTTAATAATAATTCTTTTTCTTTTTTTTGGGGGGGGTTTCTTGACAAAGAGATTGAAGTGGTTTACATTTTTTTTTTTTTTTTTTTTGAGGCTGGGGTTAAGTGACTTGCCCAGGGTCACACAGCTAGGAAGTGTTAAGTGTCTGAGACCAGATTTGAACTCGGGTCCTCCTGAATTCAGGGCTGGTGCTCTATCCACTGCGCCACCTAGCTGCCCCGGTTTACATTTCTTGTCCCATTCATTTTACAGATGAGGAAATTGAGGCAAACAGAGATAAGTGATTTGCATAAAGTCACACAGCTACTAAGTATCTAAGGCTCTATTTGAATTCAAGTCTCCAGACAACGCTCTCTATCCAATGAGCTACCCAGTTGCCTTATGTTATGATCTAAATATAGACTCTAGCCTTCTATGTGTTAATAAAAGTGACACATTAGTTTTTGGGGAATAGCAGAGCCCCAGAAAGTTCAAAGTGTTGCTTTTCAAAACTACATCTAAGGTGGTTCTGAATTTCAGTTTAAAATAAGAATGTGTCCTCCACTAGGTTTCTGATCTACTTAATTGACAACAGAATTGCTTATCCACAAGATTTGGGGGTTGAAATTTTTTTGGTTTTATTGTTTTTTTATTGAAGACTTGGCATAACTTGTGGGATATCTTGGTTTTTCCGCTGTAGTTCCTAGCCCATGCTGCAGACAGGAAAGTTATTCCCAGCAGTCCTTCCATTGGCTACGCAGTTCTGATTTCTGTCTCAACCTTCCCAGCACTTTTACTGCAGAGGCTGCTTGGACATGTCTGTGGGCTGCTGACCTAAGGCTGACTACAACCTTGGGAGGTAGATCCTAATATGATCCCCATTTTGCAGATGAAGAAACTGAGACACAGAGAGTAAATTGCCAAGGGTCACACAGCTAGTTAAATATCTGAAATTGAATTTGAACTCCAGGTTGTTGTGAGGGTCAAATGAGATAATTTAAAACACTTTGCAAACCTTAAAGCCCTACCTAAATGCCAGTTATTATTATTAGCCCTCTTTTACTTTCTTTCCTTCTCTTCCTTCCTTCCTTCCTTCTATAAGACACAAAATATCTTACCAAAAACTCTACTAACTCACTGATGAACGCAGGAAAGTTTTATTTTACATTCTTGCAAGAATGGGTGCCTTGGTGAATAGACACACCTTTGAAACTCCAAAGACAGAATTTTATTTCCTATCCTGAAGCACAAGTCCCTTGTCTGATTCCCCATTAATAGGAAGTTACAAAAGTTACTAGACATGAATCTTCACCCCTCATTATATAGCCAGTCCTGGATCCAAAGGTGCTTTCATTCTAGGGAGGGAAGGTAACAAAGGAGGGGTAAAGACAAAGAACAAAAGACTCTTTTTCAAATCTCAGGCTACCACCCAGAATATAAAAGTCAGTCCCTGCTGCATGGAGTTTATATTGTTTTGGGAAAGATAATCTTCACTCTTGACTATTACTTGATGTCCTTGTGAGTTTCTATTTTAAAAATTTCATTTCTTCAATTTAATTTTCATAACTGTGGAAACCAAATAAATGCCCATCCATTTCTCATACTTTCCTTCCTTCCCTTCCTTCCTTCCTTCCTTCCTTCCTTCCTTCCTTCCTTCCTTCCTTCCTTCCTTCCTTCCTTCCTTCCTTCCTTCCTTCCTTCCTTCCTTCCTTCCTTCCTTCCTCCTCATCTCTCTCTCTCTCTCTCTCTCTCTCTCTCTCTCTCTCTCTCTCTCTCTCTCTCTCTCTCTCTCTTTTCTTTCTCCTTGTTTCTTTATTTCTTCCTTTCTCAGAGATGTAATGAAAGTAAAATCCACAGGCCTTTTTTTGGGTATGGAGTGGGGATCAGAGAGAAAAAAAAGTCACATGTTAAAATCAATCAATATTCCTTCAATGAACAGAAGCATCTTTGCTTGATGACTTTCTTATGATTAATACCCAGCAAGGCACAAAATAGGTAGATATTTGCTTTCCAAAAGTGTTTGTCATTGTCACTGAGGCCATTTAGTGCTAAACCAAAGGGAAAGAGAGTTCCTCTGATTATGAGGTTCTGTGAGACGTTTTTATTTGCAGATGACATGATCCTAATTACACCAAATACTAGAACAATTAAATTTGTCCTAAGGTAGATCCACTTATAATCCAAAATAATTTGGCTTATCAACATAAAAAGGTGGGGAGGAGAAAGAATATCTATTGACCAGACTCTGATGGACAGTTGGATAGACAACTCGTAGACCTCATCCATCACTCCAAATAACTTGGAAAAATACTGTGGATAGTGAATTCAGAGGACTAATGATGAAGCATGTTTTCCCACTTTCTGACAGGAAAGGGATGGCTTCAAGGTATAGAATGAGACACATTCACTTTGAGCTCCTCATCGGCACTGAGATGCCAGTATAGCCTATCATTGGTATTTCCCTTTGCCACAGACAGTTTAGCTTTTCTTTCTCTTTTCACAGATTGTTCTGCTGCTGGTTCTTCCTGGATCAGCTCTGTGTGAGCCCACTGGTTTTATTTTTTTGGTTGTTGTTATTGTTGTTTTCTTATGTCCACATCCCCAGAATCTCCACTTATTTCAAAGTCAGCTCTTCCTTTATATATAAGTCTCTTAGGGCTTGAACAAATATTTCATTGAAAGGATTTGATTGATTTAAGGAAGAAAATATGCTCTATTCAAACATTTCAAATTGATTCAATTAAGAAACTCTCTTTTTAAAGTTTATTTATTTTTAATAAACATTGTTTTATGAATTATGTTGGGAGAGAAAAATCAGAGTAAATGGAAAAAAAAACATGGGCAAAAAAACAAAAAACAGGAAAAAGAAGTGAATATAGCACATGTTGATTTACATTCAATCTCTTTAGTTCTTTCTCTGGATGCAGATGGCATTTTCTGTCCAAAGTCCATTGGGATTCCTTTGGATCACTGAACCAGTGAGAAGATCCAAGTCTTTCATAATTTATCATCTCATATTCTTGCTGTTAATGTATACAATGTATTCTTGGTTCTGTTTGTTTCACTCAGTATCAGTTCATGTAAATCTTTGCAGGCCTTTCTATAATCGGCTTGTTCATCATTTTTTATAGAACAATAATATTTCATTACCTTCATGTACCACAATTTGTCTGGCCATTCCCTAATTGATGGGCATCCACTCCTTTTCCAATTCTTTGCTACCACAAAAAGCTGCTACAAACAATTTTGCACATATGGGTCCTTTCTCTTCCTTTATGATTTTCTTGGAATATGGACCCAGTAATGGCACTGCTGGGTCAAAAGGTATGCACAGTGTAATAGACCTTTGGGCATAGTTCCAGATTGTTCTCCAGAATGGTTGGATCAGTTCACAACTCTACTAACAATGCATTTTTCCCATATCCCCTCCAGTATTTATCATTATCCTTTTCTGTCATCTTAGCCAATCTGATTGGTGTGAGGTGGTTCTTCAGAATTGTTTTAATTTGCATTTCTCTAATCAACAGTGATTTAGAGCATTTCTTCATATAACTATAAATGGTTTTAATTTCATCATTTTGATTTCATCTCTGAAAATTGTCTTTTCATATCCTTTGACCGTTTACCAATTGGGGAATGATATGTATTCTTATAAATTTGACACAGAAGAAACTCTCATTTTAACAATGTTAATTATTTTTAAGTTGAATGGGATAATCAATGAAACCCCTATACAAACTTGAAAAGCAAGCTATACCTAATAAAGATTTAGTTTCATGTACATTCTTCATTATCTGTACTATTTTATTTAGTGTTTGCAAAATTCAGAGAAAAAAACATTTAAAAAAGAAACATATTAGAGATGGACAATGATTAGAGCCCAACCTGGAACAAGTGGAGGAGGAGAGGACATAGATGGGTTCCATTACCAGAGGTAACATACCTACATCAATGAGATCAAAGTATAGGTTAGATTCTGGTTAAATCATGGGAGGAAATCTAGCTTGTTCTGCAGTTCAAATAAAAAAAGATTTTAGTTTGAAACCTAGCAAATTAGTTAAAAAATCAAGGTTAGTTTGTCTCTGGTATTTTGTCTGACTCTAAAGACAAAAGACCCAAAAGACACATCTGTACGTGTCTTTGAAATTGAGACTATATTCACTCTTATGGCCTGCAATCAAACAAGAAGGCTATATCTAGAACTGGTGATTCAAATCCTAGCTCTGGTATTTATTACCTGTGTGACTTTAAGCAAATTGCTTCTTATTTCTGAACCTCGGTTGTCACTTTTTAATGTAAAGAAAATATTGGACTTGATGTTTTCTATAATCCATAACAAAAGTAAATCTGTGCTAGATAGGGCAGGTTCTACTTTGTCATGTTTACACATGTTTTTCAACTTCTCATAAGATGGTGAGAAAATGAGGAGAAAGGGTGCCACAGGAAAGAAAATGAGTATAGTAGCTGAATCAGAAGGTAAACAAGAACAACTTTAGATTTAGTTTATTTGGCCATTTATTTGACTTAAGGAGGCAGTATGAGGGAGTTAAAAGCATGTGTTTAGGATCAGAAGAACTGGATTTGAACACAGCTCTCCTATTAATTGCTATATGAATGTAGGATAATTTTTTAAATTGTCCTGAGATCTGGTTTTTTCATCTAGAACATGGAGATAGTAAGACTTGTATTTTGGTCTGTGCCTGATGAACACTTGCCTGCTAGTTTAAGTTCAATATTGGAATAACACGAGACATTTATAGATTATTCAGATTGCTATTTGTCCTTTGCAAAAAGGACCAATGGCATCATGAGGTTGGTGTTTTAAGTTGCTCAATTAAATAGGATTTAAATGAGGCAGGCCTGTGCAAAGTCATCAGCCATACTTTCTGCTCCAGAGTCATTAGAATCCAGAAGCAATACATGGGTCAAGATGACTACAAATTGTCCAGACAAATTAGAAATAATCAGTAGAGGGAAGACATTAGAATTAAGAAAGATTGGGAAAGTTTTCCTGTAGAAGATGGAGTTTTAGCTTGATTTAAAAGAAGAAAGGGAATCCAGAAGATAGAGATAAGAGATAGAGAAAGTAGTAGAGGTCATTCAACAATTAAACAAAAAGTTTATTTAGCAATAAGAGAAGAATATTGATAAAGATAGGCATAGAGAGCCAGGTAAGTTGAGTCAGCTGAATGAAGGTCCTGTTAGAGAGCCCCTCTGGCTCCTCATGACTTATCTATACTCAAGCAAGGAATAAGTACATCATATAAGATACTGCATAGACTGGAGACATGCAAAGAGAGTCAAGAGCCAGTCATTGACGATTCCAAATCATACAAAGTTTGTAGACAAAAAGGAAAGAGTGAGAGCAGCTGCCACTTTCCCTTTTAAAGCCTATTGAATGGCCAATTTTTGTTAGCTTTGGGGCCAGTTGTCTTTTAAGTCATTTACCTCTCCTTGAGGTAAATAGTCCGCTTGAAGTAGTCCAGGGTCTCATAGATTAGGGGCTCACCTGTTTACCCCCATTACATCAGATTAACCGCTTGAGAAGATGAGCTATAATGTAGAAAAATTTCATTGAAGGAAAAATGGTAGCAACAAAGATAAGGGGAAAATATGAAAATTCTAGGTCAGAGTTGGTATGTTCTAGAATAACAGAGTTTTATGGAATGGTGCTGAGGTAAAGGAAACACCAAATATAAATTTGGACTGTATAAGAATTTTTCCTAGGTTCACCCCTATCCAAAATTGAAGGAATATAATGAGGCAAACTGCCTCCTAAACCTTCTGATCAACTTTTACCTTCTCTCACAACCAACATTTATTTACTTTTAGATTGTTATTATACTGATTAACTGTGTTTTGTTGCAAAGTGATTTCATTATTTATATTTTTCTTGTTTTTCTTTGTTTTAGATTGGGAGCATCGTTGGGGTGATTCTCTTGTTGGTGATCACAGTAGCTGGTGGAATACTGATTGAAGAATCTTGGTTTTCAAATATTCCCCTTCTGGTCGTCACTTTCTTGTTTCCTTTGATTGGACACATCTTTGGTTTTCTTTTGGCTCTTCTTACCCACCAGCCTTGGGAAAGGTAACCTCTGCTAAGTGACCCCTATATTTCTTAGAGGAGAATAGCTTATGTTGCTAGTGTGCACGTGTACTTGTGCCAACTTGTGTATGTGAAGAGGTGTTTTTTTTTTTTTTTTTTTGTTTTGTTTTGTTTTGTTTTTCCTGAGGCTGGGGTTAAGTGACTTGCCCAGGGTCACACAGCTAGGAAATGTTAAGTGTCTGAGATCAAATTTGAACTTGGGTCCTCCTGAATTCAGGGCTAGTCTCTATATACTGTGCCACCTAGCTGACCCAAAGAGATGTTTTAAATGGTGGAATACTGTGAAGCAGAATAAATGTCCTTCTGCAAATGGAGCTGGGAGACTTTCCTACTAATTATTTACATAGAGCAAATCATATATCAGGTTTGAGGAGCTATTTTATTCAAATTTTGGACTTTATCAACCAACCTGGCCAGAATTGAGTGATGGTCCACTTTTGGATAACCCAGCAGAATTGGAAAATAACGAAATGCCCTGGGTCAACAATTAACAAAAGAACATTTAATTAGATGTGTTTGTTTGTTTTTTGTTTTTTTTTTTTACAGTGTTTACATGAAGATTTAGGGGTGCTGAAAAGGGAGTTTGACTGTACCAGGATATTTTTTCTAATTTTTTTATATCATACACTAATTTACCACTTCTTAGAAGTATGATACATTATTCAAGATTTTTTTAAAGAATAGAGTACTCAACAAAGCTATAGTGTTTTACTCAGGTTTCCTTCGGTTAGCAGGGCAGGATCAAATCTTGAAGAGTCCTAGCTTGAGATTACAGGGTGCAGTCAGACTCTTCTTGCACCAGGTCACCAGAATGAGGGAGTATAGGGTGAGACCCCAAAAGTATATTGGAGTTACGGGGGAGGGTGTCTTGAGTCATCTTAAAAGAATTTCTAGATATAGATCTTCAAATCAAGTGGCAAAGATTTTATTACCTAGCTAAGAGAGGACTAAATACATAAAAGTTTTTAGCAAGGAAAAAGGGTTTTAGCAGTTATAAAGGGGAAAGAAGTTCCCTAGTGGAACTAACTATTAACCAGAAAGAAGACACATTAACAGGAAGACACCATGTGGTGGGAATATGCCATTGACTGACAGATTAAATTCACAGAGAAGTTAGTTGTCATGAGAAAGCCATTGATTGGTGGACTAACTCTAAAAGGGATTTGGCACCCTAAAAAGAATGAGCAAACATCTAGAGTATGAGTAGGTATTTTATAGGAAAAATATAACTTTGGGGGTTTGACATCATAACTTGACTTTCTGATTGTATACAATAAGGTGGGATTTCTAGAGACCCCCACTTGGGATGGAACTATAATCAAAAGTCCACTTGAACAAAAGACCCACTTAAGATTGAGATGAAGCCATAAGTGCCCTTCCTTACTTGCCTCAGGAGTATTATAATCCTATCAATATTTCAGGCTTTCTCTGCTAATGCTCACCTAGCTACCCAGGACTTTGTATTCTCTTCTTGCACTGCCCTTAGATGATTGGGAAGTTACAGCCTTCTGAGTCTATCAAATTTCAGAGACAACTTCTTTGTATTTTAAGAAAAGAATTAGTCTAATCTATATGGAGGGGCACTTTGCTACCCTATCTCATATTGATGTCAGATACTTTGAAACAGCATGTTTGTAACCAATATGTGTCACAGATGAGAGGTTCAATCCCAGGTCTCTAATGACTTTAAGCCTGGTTTTACATAGTTATGATCATTTCACAGATGACAAAGCTGTTAGGATTACTAAGTGAGAACTGAGGTTTTCTGGACAATTACATGGTGAGAACTCAGGTTGACTTGATAGAGGGGGCAAGCTCATTGGCTGGGGTGGTTCTTCCCAGAAGCCCTTGCATTATCCCACGCCCATTCTCTGGGAGAATAAAAGAGAGGACTCTCAGAGAAAGAAGAAGACTCTGAATTGCATCAGGCTTGACGGGGCTCTCTGCAGGAAAGGAAGTCACTTCTTTGGACAAGAGTTAACAGCAACTGCCTGGAGACAACGGTTCGTTACAGGAAGAAGAATCTGCCGGAGAGATTTGAGTAGACGACACAGCAGATCTCTTCCCAGAGAGTGATCCGGCAGCTTCTAGAGACGACAGCTCGCTACAATTGGCGCCCAACGTGGGGCAAGGACATTTGCTTATCCTGACAAGAAGAGCTAGACCAGACCTTCGCATCCTACCTTCCCTGTTATTGTAGATGGTAACTCCATCCTCCCAGTTACTCAAACTCATAATCTAGATATCATTCTTTGCTCTTCACTATTCACTATTCACTATTGGAAAAGCTTCCGATCTAGATCTCAGTCTCTCTGACCCAGAACCGTGAGTAACGAGGAAACTTTGTTAAAGATTAAGTGAGCGTGCTAATAGATAAATAAGGAACTTAACTTGTTAAGGGCTAAACCAGGAATCTCTTATAGCTGAAATGGGGCAGATGTTAGCTATATTCAATCCCTGGACCTCAGCCGACTCAACCCCAGCCCCAGAAGCAACCTCAGCTCCATTCAGGAGTGGTACTATAGAGAGTATAATCAAGATAATTGAGGAGCAGAGTTTACTTGTAACCTGGGTACAGATTGCTAAACTCTTGGCTGCATTAAGACGCACATCCCCTTGGTTCTTAGAGGAAGAAAAGATAGATGTAGATAAATGGAAGCTAGTGGGATATGAAATGAAAGAATTTCAAGCAAAAAATGGGCCTCGTTCAATTTCTGCAGAAGTATTTTATATCTACAACATAGTTCAATTAGCCTTAAACTATCAAGCAAGTTGTAGGAGAAGGAAAAGTTCTAAAAATGAACAGAGGAGGAAGTGTGAGGAAAAAAGGAAAGATCAAGATCTTTCCCTAGAGCAAGAGGATTTAAATGAGGAATTATGGTATGATTCTCTTGAAGAAGCTTCAACCCTGCCTAGAGAACAGATTATTGACAGGCCCACATCAACCCCACCTTCAGAGATGGAGGAAGAAAGAGGGGAAGAGGCAGAAACACAAACAGAATTGCCTGTGAAGCAGCCTAAGCCTATGACAAGATTAGAAAAAGCATTGGTTAAAGCTAAGAGAGAAGGACAGGATATAAGTGATTTTATACATGTATATCCTGTGATTGAAAATACTGACTCTGTAGGTAAAAAAAGGAGAAGATATGCACCTTTAGATTTGAATAAAATTAAGGATTTGAAAAAAGGTTGTACCCTTTATGGGGCTACATCAGCTTATGTCAAAATGTTACTAGATGGTTTGTCTTATGAAGTCCTAACCCCGAATGATTGGAAATCCATAGCAAGGACATGTCTGGAACCTGGAGAAAATTTATTATGGCTTGCGGAATTTCATGAATTATGTAAAATTCAAGTCAGATGCAATTTGGAAATAGGAGTTAACACACAATTCACTTTTGAGCACTTAGCTGGTGAAGGTCAGTATGGAGAGAATTCGGAACAGATTAATTATACCATGACAATATATGAGCAAATTGCTAAGGCTGCAATAAAAGCTTGGGGTGTCCTTCCTGGACAGAAAGATCGTGGAGAGGCTTTCACTAAAATACAGCAAGGTCCCAATGAACCTTTTGCAGATTTTGTGGGACGTTTGCAAACTGCTGTCAAAAGAACTATTGGAGAAAATTCAGCTACAGAAATAATGACCAGGCATCTGGCTAAGGAAAATGCCAATGAGATTTGCAAAAGAATTATATGGGGATTAGACAAAGATGCTCCTTTAGAGGAGATCATAAGACGCTGTGCTACAGTGGGAACAAATGCTTTTTACACCCGGACAATGATGAATGTGGAAAGGCAGGGTCCCTCCTGGCAAGGGCCTTCTAGAGAAACTCGGCGATGTTTTCAATGTGGAAAAATTGGACATCTAAGAGCTCAGTGTAGGTATGGAGATACAGTGAGGAAACAGGGTGAGAGAAGACCTAAAACCCCATGTCCAAAATGCAACAGAGGACTCCATTGGGCATCAGAGTGTAGATTAATTCAGGGAAATGGGATGAGGGGCCCTGGACCTGGGCCCCAGGCAAAAAAGACTTGGGGCATGATGGCAGCTGATGTTACACCCAAAGAACCTTTAGAAGGCCAGGACTCTGATTTAATCAATCAGCAGAGAAGCAATCACATGGCAGAAAGGGATTACCCAATCAGTCAACCAAAAGGCAATCAGATTGCAAAAATGGATTACACTTGGGGAGAATACAGGCCTTTTAAACCAACAGGGCTGTGTCCAGTGCAAACAATTCCAATGTAATTGCCAGATGATGAGAAGAGATTTAGAAAGTGGTAAATAGAATGTAATTAGATAGGTTAACTGCCTGGGAGAGAGGGTTTGCTTGTATTTCTTCAGCAGGAGAAGGAATCAGATGGGTGCCAACAAGTCATATTCGCCTTGTCCATCAGAGAAAGACAGAAAAAGAGAAAGGCCTCAAAATAAAGGAGAAGATCTAAGAAACATCTGACACTGAAAGAGCATGGATAATAAGAAGACTGTTAAAGAACTTTAAAAACCAGCAGGAATCATTGGACTTCCTCACACAAGATGAGACTAATGGACAATGGACTTATGGACATTTATAAATTTTCAATTTATGATTATGTTATATACTTCTAGCATGTGTTACGTTACTATGTTACTATGTGCTTATGTAATTTATGTAATTATCTGTAATACTTCCCATATTGATGGATTTATGTTTCAAGGTCATTTATGTAATTATCTGTAATACTTCCCATATTGATGGATTTATGTTTCAAGGTCATGACTGTCCTATGTTCTAAATCAAAAGAAAGGGGGAGATGTTAGGATTACTAAGTGAGAACTGAGGTTTTCTGGACAATTACATGGTGAGAACTCAGGTTGACTTGATAGAGGGGGCAAGCTCATTGGCTGGGGTGGTTCTTCCCAGAAGCCCTTGCATTATCCCACGCCCATTCTCTGGGAGAATAAAAGAGAGGACTCTCAGAGAAAGAAGAAGACTCTGAATTGCATCAGGCTTGACGGGGCTCTCTGCAGGAAAGGAAGTCACTTCTTTGGACAAGAGTTAACAGCAACTGCCTGGAGACAACGGTTCGTTACAGGAAGAAGAATCTGCCGGAGAGATTTGAGTAGACGACACAGCAGATCTCTTCCCAGAGAGTGATCCGGCAGCTTCTAGAGACGACAGCTCGCTACACAAAGCTATACATAACCACAAGATGCTAATAATAATATTGGTGATGATGGCGGCATCGAATTATAGAGAAAGGAATTAAGGTTATTTTGAAGAAAATTAGATGAAACATGACATTTAAAAATCAATCATAAATATTTATTAAACATATACCATTAGTCAAACAGTATGTGCGGGGGACACTAAGACAAAAGGGAACAGTTTTGCACTTAAGGAACTTTTGTTCCATGGGAAAGAATATATACAACATCAATGAATGAATTAGAAGGCGCCTATTAATCACATTATGTATTTATTATATACAAAGCACTATGCCAAAGTGGACATAATTGGAAAAGAGAAATATTCCCTGTTCTCAAGGGGTACACATTTTAAAAAAGGGAGGCAAGGGTTCAACTATATATTTTATGTCCATACCTTTTGATGGTGCTGGGATTTTGGAGGTACAAACTTGCTTTATCCATTCTTTAGTGGGTGTGGCTAATGGGAAGGTGGGGATCTATGAGACTCGTAGATGCAGTTGCTGAGTCCCTTTTTGACAAGGGTTGATTACTTGGAAGGAGATTGGGTGTAGTTTTGGGGAAAGAACTGGGCTGGAAGGTGGACTGACTATCTCAAGGGGCTCTTAGGAGCAGAGTTCTGGACTGACTCCTCCCATAAGGTGTGATTGAGAGGTTGGGGTAGTTAATTTTCCTGGGATGTGCTACCTCCACTCTCTCCCTAGTGGACCTGCTTACTACAATACAAGGTAATTTTGAGGGGGAGTACTAGCATCTGGTAGCATCAAGAAAGGTCTTATTTAGGAGATGGCATTTGAAAGAAGCTAGGGATTGTAAGAGGCAGATAAGGATGTGGGAATATAAGGAATGATGACATCTTTTGCAAAGGAACAAGACAGCAGATGAAATGTGTTTAAGGAGCAGCAAATAGGCCATTTTAGTCAGGATAAAGAACACATGAGGGGAAATAATGCATGCTGTGTCTGGAGATCTTTTTTTGGAGACAAGATTGTGGAGGCAAAGAGAAGCATTTATATTTATCCATGGAAGAACATGGTCAATTTATTTTTGGATTTTTAATTTCGTAGATGTGTTTGGATTAGAGGAAGATGAATTAGAGGAAGGAGAAACTTGGGGGGAAAGTTAGGAAGTTATTATAATAGTGAAGGGAAGAGTCTAATATAGGGTAACAATTCTGTGAGTAAAAACAAGGGGAATAATGTGAGATGCATTGTGGAGGTAAAAATGATGACTAATTTGCAGCTAGGTTGTTCATTGCCCAGTCTGGAGTCAGAAAGACTCAGCTTTCTGAGTTCACATCTGGTCTTAGACAGTTACTAGGTAAGTGATTCTGGGCAAGTCATTTAATTCTGTTTGCCTCGATTTTCTCATCTGTAAAATGAGTTGCAGAAGTATCTTTGCCAAGAAAACTCCAAATGGGGTCATGAAGAGTTGGATATGACTGAACAATAACAAATAGATATGGGGTAAAGGAGAATGAGAAGTCAAGGATGACATGGAAGTTGGAATCTGGGTAGTTGGAAGGTGTCAGAAGCAAAAATTCAATCCAGGTATTCCTTACTCCAAACAAGATCCTCTACTCACTATGCTATCTTATATCTTATAAACATAAGCTGTTTTTTGTTGACCAAATTTTACTTAAATCATATTCTGATTGGCAGATGCAGGACCATTTCCATAGAAACAGGAGCTCAAAATGTACAACTGTGTTCCACCATGCTTCAGTTATCTTTTACTTCAGAACAAGTGGCCCAGGTATTTACCTTCCCTTTGAACTATGGATTTTTCCAGATGCTGATTGGATTTTTCATTATTGCAGGTTGGTGCATCCTAAGTATAATACCTATACATTTTTAGGACTTGGATTGGGATGGGAAGAGGCAGATGCCATTTTACTTTTTTTTTTTAACTTTAATATTTTTTATTCTCTTACTTATATAAGTCTTTTTATATTTCAGTTAATTTTTTCATTTTATTTTAAATTTATAGAATAAAACAAGGATTTCCATAACATATTACAATAAAGAAGACATTTGTACACGAAACTGTAAATCTACTATACACAATTTGCTATTTTTTCAAATACACAACAAAATTGTTGAGTAAGTTAGAAATTTCCAGGCACTTTAGATTTCTGCCACAGACAGAAAATTGCCATGAAATGAATACAAAGGAGAAAAAATAAAGGAATAAAGCAACTGTCCTCTTAAGACACCTTGAGAAGACATTAGAGAAGATTCCAGGGGCTGAGTTTGTCCTGAATGAAGTGTAACATCTCTAAATTGACTCTACTGAATCAACAAACAAGGGTCTGAGGGAAGCAGGCTAAACTTTTAGAAATTTCATCTCAGAAGCTTTTATACCACAGCCTCAGAAACTTTCATTTTACTTCTTTTTCAGAGGGCTTGAAAATCTCTCTCTTTTTGAAAATATCTTGATATTTATCTGTCTTGCCAAAAAGCACTGTGATTATGGTGCTTATGGATCATGCGTTCCCTTTTTTTGAGCGAGCATTAACTTTAATAGCACCTTGGTATACTTTCATTCTGATTGTTCTGGGGAAAGTAGAAAATTTAAAACAAATCTTTGGATCAAGCTTCATAGGGAAATATATAGGCCAATTGATGAGATTTTTAAAAATTAAGCATATGCACCTCAAACAAACCAGGATACTTTCAGAAGTTATATTCCAAGTCCCATTATTTGGAAGTTTCCATGAGTAACTATTAACTAAGAAGAGTAATAATTGGGGGTCAGCAGTGGAACAAGGATTTTATTGGAGCATTGCCAATGCAGCTGGGCAATAAACATTAAAATAATCATTTTTGGGGGGTTGTATCTCTTCCACAACACTGGCCCTCATGAACTGATATTAAATACTACCTGATTTCAAAGGTTTCTGAAAAAAAATCCAGACTCCTAGGCAATCAATTGAAAATTTTCATGAATGCCAAGCACTCTGTAAGGGCATATTAGAGACTTGCAGATAAAACATGACAGGTCCAAGAAGTCACAGAAAAATAGATATTATTAATCTTGTTGGTTAGTGAATTTGTTCACTGAAGCAAATTAAGTCATTAACATTTAACTGGTTTCTATTACTCTGTTCAAGTCAACTGGGTTAGGTTATTATTGGTGGAATAGTAAGAACATAATGTTAAATAAGAAAAATCATATTGGAATGAAACTCATTAGTTTCCAATATTTCTATGCTGGTTTTTTGTTTTTTGTTTAGTTCATATTCTTTCACACACATGCATGTATGTGTTTGTATATAAATTGGCTGTGATAGAATTTGAACTTTTGAAGCCTTTCTAAATCCAATGATTCTATTTCGCCATGATTAGGGGGTTGTTTTAAGCTCCATTTTCTTTATTAGTTCTCTTCTTCATTCTTTTCCCTTACAATTAGAGGTTTATTTTTAAATTAAAAAATAAATCCCTGAATTACAATCAGTTGGGTACATAAAAATAATTTTATTATTATTCCTATGAAATGGCTTATAACTGTCATGTGTCTGTCTTTCCTGAAGTTTATCAGACATACAAAAGACTATGTAAGAAAAAGCATGAAGAAAAGGACCTTGACTGCAATGAAGTATCTGAACTGAAGGAAACAGCTGCCAGGAGTGAGGTCACTTCCTTTCTGGAAAGGGTTGAGGAGAACAGTATGACCTTGTAGCTGTCATGACAACAGGCCCGGCAGAGGATGATGCCGAATGATGGCCCTTTCTTCACCAAAACTAGGAACTGTTGGCCAACAAATCAATTCATCTGTTTCAGATGCTATCAATGAACTGTGTAGACAGAATCTAATTACTATATGCACTATGAATTGGTAATGTGATCCCTTTTGGGAAAATATTTTGTTCCCTTTTGGGGGGGAAATTAATTTTATAGTCTTGCCTATATAGTTAATAGTTAATATAGTATAGTTAATAGTCTTGCCTAAACAGTATTCTTATGTAGGAATACTTTTAATATAATAATATACTTGCAAGTCATTTTATAACCCTTCTTTTGCAGTTGATGGCATCTAGATTGGGCCTTCGATCATCCCTACTGCCTACTGGACTTATTGATCTGCCTGTTTATTTAAATTCAATCCAAAGGCCAGTAGATAGTGCAGTGAATAGAACACTAGTACTTCTCATCTGTAAAAAAGAAGAAAATAACTCTTTTACCCAGATGCCAATTGACTAAGGAATAGTTAAGCAAATTGTAGTTATAAATGTTCTTGTGCTATAAGACAGAGTAAAATAATTATGAGGAGTTCAGAGAAGTGTGAGAAGATTTAGGAAGAATTGGGGGCAGGTTCAAGAAAATAACCTATACTAACGATAAGAAAAAATGAATTGAAGGCTATACAGTTATAATTATCAATTTTGGCCCTTGAGATGAGTTGAGAAAATGCATCTTTGCAGAAGCAGGTTTGTGATACTGTGGGTATGGAATACTGTGAATCTTGCCAGACATGATAATGTGATTAATTTTTTGAAGTGATTTTTTTTCCCTTTTAAAAATATTTTTGCTACAAGAAAAAACACATTGGGTAGGAGGGGGGAAAGGTTGTATATGGAAATGTAATTTATGTAAAATAAAAAGGATCAATAAAAATGAGAAAAATAAACATTAGATAACTGTTATAAGGATTAATTAAAATAATGTATGTAAAGCATATTAAACTTACATAGCTCCAATTCCATATTGGTTATGATTCTTCTCTGCTCCATCCTAAATTCTTACCTATCCCTTTATACCCACTTACTAGCGGAGTGAGCTTGGGTTAGTTGTTCTCTCAAGCCTCAATTTCCTTGTTTGTAGAATCAGGGAAAAGGCTTTTAAAACCCTTCTAACTGAAATTCTGAATCTCTGATTCTATGTTCCTATGAACTTTCCTTTCTTTGTATCTTCTGGATTTGGGGGACTAACTTCTTCCCACTCTGATCATTCCTTAACCCTATATTCCCTCAGTACAAATTTTCTTTAGATAATTTATTCATAACAATTCTCTATTTCCAGCAGACTGTAAACACCCCAAAGAAGGAATATATCCCTTACAAGACCCATAGAATTGGCATAAAGTATTTTCCAATTTAAAGAATACCCATTCCTGACACAATTTGAGGGTATTTGGTCATCAGAGCACACTTTCCCCTTTTTTTCTTCAGGTTACTATTAATCACAGCCTTTAGTGCCAGAAGTCAAATTTAGGTTCCTAAAATCTTAAAGTCTCCAGTTCCATTAAGCTTCTAAATTTAGAATGAAAATAGGGTAAATCAGAGATGAGGCACTTATTCTAGCATCCTTGATGGTGTTCAGGGGTCATGTTATACAATGTGTTTGCAAAAGAAATCCCTAGCTCGTAAGAGTCCTTTCTTCTAAGGCCTTAGAGAAGTGAATTATTAGAGATGTATAAATTTTCATTTATTTAGAAGGTGTAGTAGGATTTAGTTTTTTTTAAAGTATGATTCATTTCTTTACATTTTTATTTTATAAATATACCTTAAACCTTTTAAGTTTTAATATAATAATAATGATGTTCAATTTTCTTTTCTTTGAAATTGAGGAAATACATCTCCCTCCTGTCTTAATAGGGGCATGAGATATTACATATAGATAGGATTGGTGCCTGTCAATCACCAAGCATTTATTATGCGCCTTTAAAGTGCCAGGTCCTGGGCTAAATGATGAAGATGCTAGGAAAGGTGGAGGAGGGAAGAAACATTACTTGCTCTCAATGCGTTTACATTCTATGGAGGGAGAAAACACATGTGTAACTGCCATATGCACTTAAAAGATATATATAAATGTAAACCTGATGGTTGTTAGGATCATGACCTAATGAATATTTAAATGCCCTAGTTCACAGTAATTCTGGCCTTGGCAGTATAGTTATGAAACATGAATGGCTTATGATTATGCTTCCAGTTAAGGAGATTTTGTTAACATTGTAACAGTAATATTTTTAAAGAATGACTTTGAGTGAATAAGTAGTTTTGTCTATTATAAATATCCAAATTAACTACAATTACATATAAAGAAAGAAGCTGTCTGCCTTCAGAAAAAAAGTTGGTAAACAGAAGTACATATAGAATCATTTTACATATACACATATAGAGCCTTATTTGGGTCTAATGTAGCCATCTCTAAGGTGGGATAGAGAGAAGGAAGAAAAAAAAAGAAATTTATAAATATAAATTTTATGCATATATAAATTTATTATATATGTTAGTGGAATAACAAATTGTACATAATTTAAAAAAAGCAAAAGTTTCTGGTCCTAGATTCTGATCTACTAAGATGGTTTATCATGGAACATTCTGAATATGGCAAAAATTTTATAATAAACATTTTGTTCCAAACAAAACAAAACAAATACACAGTGCCCAGCTACTTCAGTTCTCAGTTTAGTCCCAGGAAAGAAATGTTATCTTTTCCCATGTGGACACCACAATTGTCTCATGATCTTAAGTCACAAACAAAGGGTCCTAGGAAATGCAAAAATACAGACCCAAGCACAGGTGCTTATGAAAAATAAAATTAGAATAGTTAGATGCAGTCTTTTTAAAAAACTTTCAATAGTATTTTATTTTTCCAAATACATGCCAAGATAGCTGTCAACATTCACCCTTGAAAAACCTTATGTTCCAAATTTTTTTTCTCTCCTTCTCTTGCTCTCCCCATCCCCAAGACAACAAGCAATACAATATAGGTTAAACATATACAATTCTTCCAAACATATTTTCATATTTGTCATGCTGCACAATAAAAATCAGATCAAAAAGAGGAAAAAAAAACCAAGCAAGCGAGCAAACAACAAAAAAAAGGCGAAAATACTATGCTTTGTATTGTATTCATATCTGTATGAAGACATTCAGTCTTCATAGTTCTCTCTCTGGATGGGGACTGCACTTTCCATCCCAAACGTATTGGAATTGTCTTGAATCACTTCATTTCAACATTCAGTTTTTGCAAGACTTTATTTCCCAAGACTATGCCCAAAGGTATATCAAACTGTGCATGTCCAGCAGTGTTTCTACTGGGCTTGTATCCTAAAGAGATTATAACAGAGGGAAAGGAACCCTTTGTTTGTGGCAGCTGTTTTTGTAGTGGCAAAAAACTGGAAACTGAGTTGAATGCCCATCAGTTGGAGAATGGCTTAAAAAGTTATGGTATAAGAATGCTATGGAATATTATTGTTCTATAAGAAATGACCAGCAGGAGGATTTCAGAGAGGCCTGGAGAGACTTACATCAACTGATGCTGAGTGAAATGAGCAGAACCAGGAGATCATTGTACATGGCAATAGTAAGATTATAAGATGATCAATTCTGATGGGCATGGCTCTGTTCAACAATGATCTCATCTGATTCAGGCCAGTACTCATGGTTTTATGTTAAAGAGAGCCATCTAAACCTAGAGAGAAGACTTGGGAACTGAGTGTAGATCACAACATAATATTTTCCCTCTTTTTATTGTTGTTTGCTTGCATTTTGTTTTCTTTTTCATTTTTTTTCCTTTTTGATCTGATTTTTCTTGTGCAGTATATTTGTGAAAATATGTATAGTTGAAATGCACATGTTTAACACATATTGTATTACTTGCCATCAAGGGAAGGGGTTGGAGAAAGGGAGGGAAAAAATTTGGAACATAAAATTTTGCAAGGGTGAATATTGAAGATTATCTATATATATGTTTTGAAAATAAAAAGCTTTTTGAAAAAAGACTTTATATTCCTTTTTTCCTCCCCCCTCCACAAGACAGCAAACAATTTGATATAGGTTATACATGTGCAATCCTTTTAAACATATTTCCATATGACTCATGTTGTACAAGAAAAATCAGAGCAAAAGCAAGAAAACCATGAGAAAGAAAGAAAGAAACAAAAAGGTGAAAATACTATGTTTTGACCCACATTCAGTCTTCATAGTTCTTTCTCTGGATGCAGATGGCATTTTTTTATCCCAATTCTATTGGAATTGCTTTTAATCATCACATTGTTGAGAAGAACCAAGACCATCACAGTTGATTAAGATGCAGTTTTTGTTTTTTTTTTTTTTTTTCTGAGGCAATTGGGGTTAAGTGACTTGCCCAGGGTCACACAGCTAGAAAGTGTTAAGGGTCTGAGGCCAGATTTGAACTCAGGTCCTCCTGACTTTAGGGCTTCATTGCACCAATTAGCTGCCCCCAAAATGCAGTTTTTAAGAGACAAACAGAACTCACTTTAAAGTGAATTCCAAGAGCCTCTTAAAGAAGGTTATTTGTGGGTAGAGGATGAGTCAAGAAGGTAATATGAAAGTCAGCATTTTTACCCAGTTCATCCAACATTTCTTCTCCACAGTAACCACAGAAAACATACCCTACCAAATTCTCATTGGAAAAGCAAATAACAACAAAAAATGTTACTGGGAGCAATTTTTCCTGCCCAGAGCAGTCTAGAAGATAGATAGATGAGAGATCTGCAGAAACTGTGAGGAGTCAGGGAAGGGGGATTGGCAGGAGCTCTGCACAATGGTAGCAATGCAGCTCAGGAACAGTAAGGCTACTGAGACAGAGAATGTCAAGACAGGAAGCCCCTGGGCTGAAAGAAATCTCAGGGGTCCTTTGAAGAAATGCTGGGGACAGGAACAGTTGGAAATTTTGTCATATATTACTCAGCTCCTACATCACAGTTCTAAGGTAGAGAAGAAAAGTCATGAATGAAGAAAGGCCCAAGCTATGTACAGAGCTAGGAATGAATTTCAAAAACTCAGTAGTGTGACTGGGAATCAGAGAGCAGAATGGGTACCCACTTCTAACCCTCAGTCACTCTGAACTTGGAGAACTCCCTAGTGAGCTAACCATGATTGAGTCAAGCCCACACAATCCAACAGACCCAAACCTGGGGCAAGAACTTGAAGAGCCCAGATGAAGAGGAAAGTGACCAGACCTTTCCCCAGACCACACTGCTTCAGAAGGAATGAAAATTTGTCTTTGTTGTTCAGTCATCTCAGTCATAGCTGACTTTGAGGTTTTCTTGGCAGAGACACTGAAATAGTTTACCACTTCCTTCTCCAGCTATTTTGTGGACAAGGAACTCAGGTTTGCCCAGGGTCACATACCTTTAAACTCAAGTCTTCCTGACTCCAGGCCTGATGCTCTACCCACTGTGCAGAGTGAAATATTGAGGACCCCAAAATGAGTTGTGAAAGCAAAGGTCCATCAAAAGACAGAAGCTCAAAGCAGACATCCATCTCAGAAGTGAGCAAAGTCTAACACTTAACATGAAGTACAAAGTCAAGAAGGAGGTGGGAAGAATGAGAAAATAAACCAAAGAATCAGACCATAAAGAGCTGCTATAGTGATGGGAAGCTTCATGCACAGAAAGGAAGGCAGTGACTTGAAAATATCTACAAAACCTCAAAGAAAAATGATTGAACACAAGCTCTATGAGTATTATTAAAAGAATTAATGAATAATTGAAAAAAGAGCAAGAAAAATTTTGGGGGTAAGCCTTTTTGTAGTGGTAAGAAACTGGAAACTGAATAGACACACATCAATTGCAGAATGGCTGAATAAGTTATGGTATATGAATATTATGAAATATTGTTCTGTAAGAAATGACCAGCAGGATGATTTCAGAAAGCTCTGGAGAGACTTACATGGACTGATGCTGAATGAAGGGAGTAAAACTAGAAAATCATTATCATGGCAATAGCAAGATTATCAAATCTGATGGACGTATTTCTCTTCAACAATAAGATGATTCAGGCCAGTTCTAATGGTCTTGTGATGAAGAGAGCCATCTGCACCCAGAGAGAGGACTGTGGGAACTGAGTGTGGATCACAACATGGCATTTTCACTCTTTCTGTTGTTGTTTGCTTGCATTTTGTTTTCTTTCTCATTTTTTCCTTTTTGATTTAATTTTTTTCTTGTGCAGCATGATATTTGTGGAAATATGGGTAGAAGAATTGCACATGTTTGACATAGATTGAATTAGTTGTTTAGAGAAGGTGGTGAGAGGAAGGGAAGGAAAACATTTAGAACACAAGGTCTTGCAAGCATGAATGTCGAAAATTATCCATGTATATATTTTGAAAATAAAAAGCTTTAATAAAAATACCTGAGGGGAGAGAGAAAAAAGGAACAAAAAAAATTGTGAAAACCAAATAAGAGCAATAAAGGAAAAATTGAAAAAGAAATGATTGTTAAACAAGAAAGCCATGAAAAGAAAACTAACAGTTGGTAAAAGAGATACAAAATATTCCTGAGGAAAATAACTTCTCAAAAACTAGAACTGACCAAATGGAAGCTAAGAATGATATGAGATATCAAAAAATTGTAAAACAAAGTTAAAAAACTGAAAAATGAGAACACAATGTGAAAAATTTCATAGTAAAAAACAAAGCAGATTGAGAAGAGATAATTTAAGAATCGTTGGATTATCTGAAGTCATGAATAAAAGAATCTAGACATTATATTTTAAGAAATCATAAAGAAAAAAATTGCTCAGAATACCCTAGAATCAGAGAACAAAGTAAAAACTGTAAAGAACCCACTGGTCACATCCTGAAAAAACTTCCAAATGAAAACTCCCTTGAATATTATTGTTGAATCCCAAACTCCTAGATCAAGGAGAAAATATTGCAAGCAGGCAGAAGGAATTAAAATACCAATTAGGAACAATTAAGATAACATATTTAGTAGTCAAAACCCTAAAAAAACAGAGGGCTTGGAATAAAATATCCCCAAAGGCAAAAGATCTGGGATTACAATCAATAACAACCTAATAGCGATATTACAAAGATAAACAAATTTGAAAAACATAGTGACTCTAATAAATATAATGATCTGTTAGGCTACTCCTAACTAGGCGGTACCTTTCCTTACCTAATCACCTCTACTACTCTTGGGACATTTCAGATATGACACTGAGATAGTCATCACACCTGATGAAAGTTGCAGCAGGCACACTTTATTTGATACAGCTCATGATGTCTTCCATGATGTCTCTCTCTCTCGTCCGTTGTCCTTTATATCTTCCCCCCAACCGTCCTCCATTTCCCCACATCACATGCCCCAGCAACAGTCCTTCCAATGGAGAGGAGTGCTTGCCCCATTCTTGGCACATACTTGATGCATGACTTTTTGTGACTTATTTCTCTTGCTGGAACATCTAAAGCACACCTGTCAGCAGGATACATGTCTGCGTGCCTCAACGACATCCTGGTTTGTATTGTTAGCCAAGGCATTGTGTTATTTATAGGGGTCATGGAAAACAGGTGGGGTAGAAGGTTTCAGGGCCCAACAATAATCTGACTTCTTTTCTTTTCTTTTTTAAAAATTATAGCTTTTTATATACAAAATATATGCATGGGTAATTTTTCAACATTGACCCTTGCAAAAACTTCTGTTCCAACTTTTCCCCTCCTTTCCTTCACCTCCTCCCCTAAATGGCAGGTACTCCAGTACATGTTAAACATGTTAAAGTATATGTTAAATGCAATAAATGTATACATATTTATACAGTTATCTTGTTGCATAAGAAAAATTAGATTTTGAAAGTAGATAAAAATAACCAGAGAAGAAAAAAACAAAAATGCAAGAAACAATAACAGAAAGAGTAGAAATGTTACGATGTGGTCCATACTCATTTCCCAGTGTTCTTTCTCTGGATGTAGCTGCTTCTATTTGTTACAGATCAATTAGAACTGATTTGTAGCCTCTCATTGTTGATGATGATGATCATCGTATAGTATTGTTGTTGAAGTGTATAATCTCCTGATTAATGACCTAATTTCAAAGGACTCAATAAAACTTGCAATTCACCTCCAGAGAGAGAACTGATGGATTCAGAATGCTTTTTGAAGTATTTCCCCTCTCTTTTTGAATATAACTAATGCAGAAATTTGTGGGGGAAAGTCTCTCTGCTTAAAAAAAAAAGGTAAGAAAAATGTGAAAAAAATAAGTTTCAACTCAACTGAAGGAAAAAGACAGGGATAATCAGAATCACTAGTTCTTTCATGTTTCACTCCAGGCATCTGTTTGTCCTCTGACGTCTGGCCCTGAGAGCCAGAAGATTTAAAATAGTTCTTTTACTTTGCTGCTTATCCTTAATTTGGAACCTTTGCTTCCCTCACTGAGATTCCTTTGTTTTGAGTGGTATTGGTTTTTTTTTTTTTTTTTGTATGTATGGAAGGAAACCAAGTACTATATAGTGCTTCTCTCCTCTCTGTGTGTTCTTTTTCCATTATCTTTGATGGCTCTTATTTACTTCATCATTATCATCATCATTTTTATTATTTGACCCTCAGTCCAAGGAGGTGATTAGAAAAAGCAAAATAAAACAAAACATGGACAAAAATCAGGAAATTGGGGTTAAGTGACAATGGCCAGGGTCACACAGCTAGGAACTATTAAGTGTCTGAGGCTGGATTTGAACTCAGGTCCTCCTGACTTCAGGGCCAGTTCTCTTTCCACTGTGCCATCTAGCTGCCCCAAATTATAAAAATCTTTACAGGTCCAGGCCATTCTTTTTTTTTTTTTTTTTTTTTTTGTTCTTGTTGTTATTGAAAATTATCTATGCATATGTTTTTTTAAATATATTTTTTATAATATTATCCCTTGTATTCATTTTTCTAAATTATCCCCCCCTCCCTCTACTCCCTCCCCCCATGACAGGCAATCCCATACATTTTACATGTGTTACAATATAACCTAGATACAATACATGTGTGTAAATCCCATTTTCTTGTTGCACATTAAGTATTAGATTCCGAAGGTATAAGTAACTTGGGTAGATAGACAGTAGTGCTAACAATTTACATTCACTTCCCAGTGTTTCTTCTCTGGGTGTAGCTACCTCTGTCCATCATTGATCAACTGGAAGTGAGTTGGCTCTTCTTTATGTTGAAGATATCCACTTCCATCAGAATACATCCTCATACAGTGTTGTTGTTGAAGTGTACAGTGATCTTCTGGTTCTGCTCAGGTCCAGGCCATTCTTACTTCTTCTATGGCAAAAAATAGAAGGTAATCTTAGAGATGAGACACTGGGGTATAGAGTGGAACTGGTAGTGAAAAGCACCAGGAAAAGCCTTTTGCAGAAGGTGGGATTTCAGCTACAACTTGAAGGAAGCTAAGAAAAGGTGAGAATGGAATGGGAATGAGGAAAAGCATGGAGTCAGAAGTCTATTGTTAGAAGAATAGTAAATGTAGTTAGTATCCAATTGGTTGGTTTTGGCAAACTGCTTTTTTCCCCTCTTTCTCTTAAAATAAATTTTTATTGATATCATTGTTTTTACATTTTCTAAAATTTCCCCTCTTTCTCCAAACTCCCAGAAAGTCATTGTATATAGCAAAGAATATTTTTTTTAAAGGGAAGAAGAAAAGATTAGTAAAACCAATCATTTTTAAAATGTAAAAATAAATTCAGTGTATCATATTGTGGACTTCCACCTTAGTAAATGAACTGAGAAAAATCTTCTCTTATCTCTTCTTTGGAACTGTAGTTATTCTTTATAACTTTGCAACAGTCTCATTCTATTGCTTGGACAGCTTGAACCTTAGCAGAAACAAAGGGAATGGAAACAGTGAGATGTATATATTGCTTTTCTTCTAGAGTTTTTATAATATAATTATTTTTAGGTTGCTTGTCTATTTAGAATGTATTGTGGAATACAGTGTAAGGTAATTCTCTAAGCTTAATTTCTGCCAGATTGATTTGCAGTTTTCTCGACAGTTTTTGTCAAACAAGGAGTTTTTTCCTAAGTGATTTATTTAATTTTATTACTTTTTTTCTCAACCCTAAGCATTTTGTCTGGCTGCTCTCCAGGCCGTGGAAGACTCTCCTTCCTTTTCTTGGTTCGATGCTGACCTCCATAGATTTCCTTAAGTTCCAAATAAAATCCCATCTTGTTCAAGAAAACCTCTCTAGGTCTACTAAATTCCAATGTTTTCTCTTTTTTTCCTAATTATCTTGAATATAATTTACTTCATATATTTGTTTGTGTGTTTCACCCCCACTACACTGAGAGCTTCTTGAGATCAGGGACTGCCTTTTGCCTTTAGTACAGTGATGGCATACAAGAGGAGCTTAATAAACATTTGTTAATTATCAAATTTTGGATTATTGGATTCCATTGTCTCTGATTCTCTTTGTCTAATCTGTTCCACTGATTTATTTTTAAACCAATACCAAATAGTTTTGATTATGGCTGCTTTATTATATAGTTTGAGGTCTGGAAGTATTGGTACAGTGTAGCATGCACACTGAATAATGTACTAGTTATTGAATTTATATAATTTTTGTGTGTGTGCTTTTAGTAGGAGGATGCCCAGATAGTTTATGTATTTTGTAGCTATTTTGAATGGAACTTCCCTTTCTTTTATTGCTTCTTGAGTTTTGTTATTATAAAGATATATATTTTTTTAAATTAAGAAAAAAGATACTGTTTGGAATGGGGAAAGATTTAGTGAGGAAGTTTGATATTGTTGAATTTATTTGTTATCCAGTTCAAGTTGTCCAATAGGTGATGCAAGACCAAAGGTTTTCTGAGAGGTTAGAGCTGGAATAAGTAGATTTGAGAATTATCAGCATAGAGATGATAATAAATTCCATGAAAGATGGTTATAATACAAGGAGACAAGACAGCAGAGTTATATGAAGGAATGCAGTGAATTCTTCTGTAACACATGAAGTTCTCTTAATAAATAAAGAAAAATATAACAGATATTCCTGATGAAGAAATTCAGAAAGTCACAGTCCTTTGTCCATCCCTAATTATCAGGGAGACAGACAAGGAAGTCTGTGGACACTGGGAATGGATTGGCCAGGGATGTGCTGCTCAGAGCCCTCTAGAACCCAGGAAGTAACTAAAAATTGAGGCAAGGGAACATAATAGATTGTGTGCATATACTAATTCACCAGTTCATTGGGTTAGGCGATAGAAATGAGATGTCAAAGACTGAGTGGTTTGATATTTCCAGAGACTGATGGTGTGGACTGCGGAAGACCTGTGTGGAAGTGTGGAGGAGAGTGGGTAAGTAGTAGTAGCAGGCAGATGGTGAAATGGCCTGAGTAAACTGCTGGATGGGATATGAAGCCAAAGCATGGTGTTTAGGATCCCCCTGAAAGGAAAAAAAATGGTCCTGAATATATAATGCAGATCAGGTATAAGAGCTATTACTTCCTCCACATAGAGAAATGCTAAAAACAAAGAATCGTGTGCATCTATGATGGAATCTTCAATATGTAGTATTAACTTTCAAGCATTACAAACTCCTGAGAGACTGATACTTAAAATAGCAGAATATGAGACAATTTGTGAGACTGCTGTATCAGCTTTGGCTCTTTACTTTTTCCCTTAAGGTTCACAGCTTTTGGCAAGTCAGGCAAGGGTGGAGTTCCTCTTCTGCCTCATTTCTTGCCTCACCTTAATCACGGATTAGGTGTTGCCTCAGTCAAACTGAGACCTGTTAAAGACCTTAGCTTGGATCTCCCACTGCATCCAGGGCCATCTTCAGTTGTCCAGATCCATATTTGGCCACTGAACCTAGTTGGTTCTGGAAGAGCAAGAGAAGCGGGTGATTCCCATTTAAATCCAATTCCCATGCATGTCATGTAGTTGTATACACCTCCTGTTGTGCAGCTAGTAATGCTGAGGGACTCTGGAGTTCCTGACATCTCAAAACCTTAAATTCCCTCCCCCAAACCTCTAAAGTCATCCAGATTGGATCTAATCTTAGGAGCTGAATTCTAAAGGCTCATCATATTCCCAACCCTGAATTTTCTACAAGGAAATAATATTGCTTAATTAATTATTCTCTCTAGGTTTTCCCAAATATGGATAAAAGAGCCCTTACCTCTCATATATATGCTTAAGGTAATAAATAGATATTGCATAGTATGGAGTTATTTTACCCTAAAAGACTTATAGGAAGCCATATAATCCTCCAGGAAAGTAATTTTAGGTTGGGACTGTTGAACAATCAATAGTCTTTAGACTTGCATTGTCTAGATGACTCACTGAATAAAAAAGTTTAGCAAGATAGGTATCCTTTGTATCTCAAAGTCTCAGGTGCTTATGAATCTTTCAGCTACTGGGCTGTTGAGCCCTGGATATAGCTACCCCTCACCCTTGCCATTAGGACTAGAAGAACTGAGTTTAAAAAAAGAGACCAGGAAAAATCTTGAAGCTCCAATCACCTTTACATACTATTGTCATAAACTACAGGTGCATTATCTTGATCCTTGCTAGGATAATTCCTCCTCCTTTTGAGTATTGCCCCTCGCCTCACTGTCTCCTCTCCTCAACCTTCTTATCCGGATCCCTATCCTGTCAGGATTAAATTATAATCCTTTTTTGGAATTATGGCTTGTCTGTCCTCACCCCTCTTATCTCCCTTTGTTATATAAGACTGTTATACTATAAGAATATCGTGTATTCTGTTTGCAAACCGTAGTTAGCTAAAACCCCAATATAAATTCTCTGCCTTGGCTCATCTGTACCGAATGCTTTGGACAAGAGTCTCATTTGGTCAACTAGCTTAAACTCTCCACATTAAAGATAAAAAAAAACCCAATCTTGACTTGCCTCAGTTTATCTGGTATTACAGAGCTACATGGTGATCTCCTTTCCTCAAAAAGCAAATCTCCCTTCTCTAACTACAAGAATAACTTTCCGTATCATGATACAGAAATCTCACTCTTCCACAAAGAGGATGCAGGGAGACACACTGAAAAAAGCTTTCATACTTTTGGGAAAAATGACCAAGTGCCTAGTAGCTATTGCTGTCTCTAGGTCTAGGGAAATCCAATCTCAGGATCTCACCTCTAAGACTACTGTAGGAAATGGAATATTTTTCTCATTTTTAATAACTTATTATCACATTAGGATATGATTTCTACTTCCTCATTCAGAAACCAGTGGGAAATCTTTAAAGGCCAAGATCAAATCAAACAGTTAAAGAAAATTTAAGTTTAGACTAATGGATGTATTATGGCTCATTGTGTTTGCTCAGATAAGTCTGGGTAAAGGTTGTTTTTATTATCAAGACAGGCAATATGGAAACTTATGTCTCTTTGACCAAAATTTGAGTGACCTAAGTCTCTTACCCAAAGACCTTCATTTTAAAATATCCCACACCTGTTACTGTGTTAACTAGTCCTAGTTGATTGTCACCCCCTTGGGGAATATCTCCTCTTTGAAGGACATATAAAGTATGACCTCCCAGCCATTAGTAATCTTTGGTTTAAAAAAAAACAGGCAAATGACCAACCTTTTATCAATAACCTGCTGTCCTTATTAATAAAATTATCACATTATCTAGAAATTATATCTCTCAAAACTTTTAAAATATCACACCATTAAATTAATTCTGTTAATGCTTTAGTCGAGGCATTTATATTATTTCCTGGTAGAGACCAGATCTGAAATGAATAGGTTCTCTCCAAACCCATGAAAACAGGTCTGCTTTACTGTTTGGTTCTGTTCTGTCCTCTGAAAAGGCAAAAAAGTGGTGAAAAAGACAAAAGGGGTCATCTGAGTCACATGACCAAGAAGATGGAGACATTTTATTCCAGAACCCAATAACTCTCAAAAAAATCTCCCAAAAAGCAACAGAAGAATTATGTAGAGCAATTAGATGTCTCTACAGATGGGAAACAAGAAGTCCAATAAAGTAACAGCGTTCTAGATTAACTGTAGAGAATACTCTTTCATAGTATTTATTTAGCATATTGCCTCCATTAGTTAGCATACTTTGGCAAGGTAAACAAAGCAAGCTTACCAGCTTGTACTTTGGGATCCAGTCAGGAGGAATTTTCTTCTTGAGGCATTCTATGCTAGTACATGCCATCTCTGGCCAAATTCCAGCATTATGTCACAAGAAATTGCCTAGCTAAGTATGTAGGGGAGGAGGCTTTTGAGAAGGAGGAGACTTCATGATACCTAGTGTGGTTCTCTAGTCAGAGAACTCCATGCTAGCAGCAACTACCCCAAATACTTATTCTACCTTTCCTGAAGCCTACAAAGAGCCTCCATCCCTATCTTAAGTAACTTTAGTTAGATACAACACTGACCTTACTTGAATACTACTCTCCTTTCCTTTTAGCCCAGTATAATCCTCCATACTGCCACTGCCACAGTTTTCCCTGTTCTGATATTCTTTGGCTAGATGAACCAGTGCCCACTGCTCTTTTTTGGCTAGTAGTCTGAATTCCTCTTCAACTGAAACAGCTTTGAGGTCTAGCCCAAAGACTTAAATCCACCCTCAAAGGGGAAAGAATCAGAAAGTGAGCAACAGGACAATGTAAGAAAAAGACTAAAACTAATAAATATCTTAGAAGAAAGAAAACTGTTTAAATACCTATAGTATGAGCATATTAATCAACCGAGAAGCTATTGAGAACAAAAGATGGGTAACACAACATATAAAAAATTGCATATGTTTCTGATTAAATAGATGAAGGAAATTCAACCAATACCCAATGAAGCACAGAATTCTGTGGGTTCTCAAGATAGTACAGTATCACAACAGAAAATGCCAGAGAAATAAGAATTTTAAAAGAAGAATTTAGATGGGAACAATTGGTTTGTACAATGACAACAATAAATAAATAATAAAAATTAATAAATAAAAAATAAACAAAATAAGAAAAATTTGTTCATATTGACAAGATTTTCCAAAAGAACAAATAATAAAAACAATGAAGAGGACAATTTGAAAGAGAAGCAAAGAAACATATCAAAAGAACACAGGCTCTTCATACAAGAAAAATAAACTATTGATCTCAAACTCAATATGCACAGAGACATTTTAAACACCATAGACTTCCTAGAAATACATGACAATTCAAAAAACTTGAATATCAGAATGTAAAAAATAAAACTAAACTGTTCTAAATTCTCTAACATAAAAAACAAAGCACCAACTGAACACATTTCTAAAAAAAAAGGTTTTGTTTTAAATTGAAAGACATTTGATGTCTTAAAATTTTCTTCACGTATGAAGGGAAAAAGACCATGTATGAAGGGAAAAAAACTTGAGTAATATTGGACTTTTTCTACACTCACCAGAAACTAAAGGTGGTAATGGAATAATATATTTCAAAAAGAAAGGTGTTAAGGATGCAACCCCCCCATTTCATAACCTGTAACCTGAACCTAATCATCTAGGGAAAAAAAAAAGAAATATCTTCAATAAAAGAGAGGCATTTGAAGTATTGAAGGCTCACCCATCCCCACTAAGTAACATCCCAAATATCCAAAAAATACACAATAGTGATCAAAGTGAAGGCAGGACTTAATTGAATAGAATAAATGATGGTGGAGAAATAAGCTTGAAACACCATGGACTAACCTCTCTAATATTCCTAACCAATGACTCAATGAATTTCGTGGGACTAAACTGAAGAATGGGGGATACATAAAAGGACAAAAGGGAAGTGAATAGAAGGAAATATGCAATGTATCTTAATGAAGTTTATGGTAAACACTGAAGGGAAACAAATTCTCAGTCTCCTAGCAAGAAGAGGAAAACTATTCTCTTCATTTCTGTCAGCACAATAGTATTTTACCACATTTATATACCGTAACTTATCTGGCCATTCCCAAATTGATTGAAACTCTTTAGTTTCCAATTCCTTGACATTTAAAGAACTATAATATTTTTGATGGAGGAACCCCACCCAATACTGTCCTGTCTTGGGGGAGGAACCATGAGGTAAACACTTGAGAACTCCTTGAACTTTCCTGGAAGAGACCAGCCCCAGGGAATCAAGATAAAGTGGTTCTGTTCTGTTATTCTGTTATCTTGGTGGGACTAGTTGAAGTCCAGGACCACTCCTACTTAGCCCCAGCTGGAGATCTAGATTTCTATCGACCTCTATTGGAGTTGGAGACTACTAGGACTACTCATTCAATTGGAAAATTTCTATTCAATTCGAAGATTTTGGTCTGATTTCAACTCAAAGTGTCCCCAGCCCCTAGCCAAAGTTTCAAATTATAAAAAGGGGCAACTTGGAGCACCACCTTGCAGTGGACCTAAAAGCAGGAATCATGACAGGCCAAGGGACCTCCCTTGGCATAGCTGCCTACAAGGACCTTCTGCCCACTGAGAGGGCATTCTCTTTTCAGTGTTAATCTTTCTTTATCTTTCTCATCTATTTCCCTAACAGGACCATACCCCTCTTTACCTCTCTGTTGGGATTTCTCTGGTAGGAACTTTACCTTGCCACTGAAGAAGTCAGTCTTCCTAGCAAAGGCTGACTTCTCAGTTCCAACAATAAGCTTCTTTTTGCCAGTCTAACTTTTTGGGTTCATAAATTCTTTTACAACCCCAACTAGAAGGGGTTCCCACAACTCTCTGCCCTGCGTGGAACTTCATCATTTTTGTATATTTTAAAGAGCTTGTTTTCCTCAGGATTAATCCCTCCAACTTCATCTTCCCTCTAATTTTCTCTAGTCACTAAGTGAAATGAATTTTATAATTAATTGTGTGTTTATATTTGTGTATTCTTCCTTCCAGTCATGATGAGTGTGGTTCAAATGTCAGCCTCTGCCCCAACAATATAACATTAAACATCTTCAGAGGACTTAGGAATTTTTTTCCTTTTTTTTTTTTTTGGACTAAGGAATTCTGATGAGCATAATGTCAAGGGAAAAAAAAAGTTTCATTTTATACTGATTCTATACCTCCCCTGCCAATATTTTTGTGGTTTATTCATTTTCAGTCAAGTCCAATTCTTCATGCTCTCTTTCAGAGTTTTCCTGCAAAGATACTCGATTGGTTTTCCATTTCCTTCTCTAATTCATTTTACAGATAAGGAAACTGAGGCAACCATGATTAAGTGACTTATTAGGGCCACATATCTAGTGTCTGAGGCTAAATTTAAACTCTTCTTGGCTCTAGTCCTTATGCTCTATCTACTGTACCAGCAAGCTACCCTCCATTTAATTCCCCCTCTCCCTTTCCCCTTTTTATGTTCCTGTTGATAGAAATGTACTCCTGTACCAAATGTTGTTCAGTCTTTTTTTTTTTTTTTTTTAATCATTTGAGTTGGCAATGAATATCTTCAGCCTCTCCCCTCCCATCCTGTTACCAATAATGGCTTTTTAGGGTGTAATTACTTTTTTCTTGCCCTTTTGTTCTTCCAATTAATTTCTTGACCACAGACTTTAGGTTAGGGTCAGACTCTGCAAACTTCTGGAGAGAAAGTCTGGGCTGGTCCTGTTTTTGCTTTCTTGGGTACTAAGTATTCTATTATTCTAGATTCTTAATGACAGCTCAGGTCAGAGATCTGAAAATTTTCAATGCTCTCAAAGTCATCTGTTCCAGGATAAATCTGAAGATGGTTGCATGGCCTGGTATATGTTCTCCAAGATCCTGACCTGGATTTGGGGTTGAGCAACATATGTATGAGTTTATTTCTTAAGAGTTTCAATAACTGATTAAGAACTAGCTTTCTAAAAAAGTATGGCATACTTTTCAATTTAATCAAATATATCAAAACTTTCGTTCATCACTTCAACAAAACACCAAATTAAACCCTAAAATTTAATAATTTTTCTCTCTCATAAGGCCGTATAAGCCTTGTTATTGTTTGCCTCCTTTTATTAACCAGGTGGGAAGCTGTACTGGTTCAAAGTGAAAGAAAAATAGTTTCTCTGTGGTCCATAGTTCCTTCCCTGGTAACTGAGACTCTGGATCTGTCTTTTGAGGTCAGAGCCATACAACTTTTGTTCTGTTTCTCTGAACTTGTTCTTTGGTACTAATGTAGGATTAGAGACTACACCCTATTCTGGTATTGTCATTCCACAAGGGCAAGTGCCCTCTATTTATACCCTAGATTTTTGACCTAGAACTAAAGTGATCAACAAAGCTGCTAGCACTGGCTTCTGAATCCTGAATGATGTTGAGCCCCATTATCAGTTTGGAACCTCATCATTCCTTAGTGCAGAACCTTAGTCTTTTTGGTTTCTAGGGGCTAGAATAGTCCATACAACTAGCTCCAGACCCCACCCCCAAATCTGTTGAGGCCTGAATAAAAAAATCATAGCCACCCACCCTTCCTTGCTATTAGGACTGGAAATTGAGTTTTTAAAAAAGAATCCAGGAAAAACCTTGAAGTTCTTTATATTTTTACATACCACTGTGTCATAAGCTCCAGATACTTTTTATCTTGATCCTTAGGATAATTTCCCCTCCTTTTGAGTACTGTCCTTCAACTCACTGTCTCTTGTCTGCGACCTTCTTATCCTGACCCTCTATCCTGTCAGAATTAAGTTATGATCCTTTCCTGGAATTATGGCTTGTCCATCCTCCTAGTGACCCCCCCCCATCTGCTTTTGTTTACCCTATCAAACCCTAGTTTGCTAAAACCCCATATAAGTTCCCTGCCTCATTTCATCTGGGTAGAATGCTTTGGACAAGAGTCCCATAAGGTCAGCTAGTTTAAACTCCACAGTAAAGATTAAAAACCAGTCTCTACTTGCCTCATTTCCTCTGGCATTACATTTCCACAGAACTCTCTGCTGAGATGAGCTGCGAAATCCTTAATTCTTACTGGATTTCTCTATTAGAATTCAGACTGGTGGAGCAGCTAGGTGGGACAGTAAATAAGAGCATCAGCACTGAAGTCAGGAAGACTCGAGTTCACATCTGGCCTCAGACATTTAATACTTCCTAGCTGTGTGATCCTGGGCAAGTCACTTAACCCAACTGCTTCAGGGGGAAAAAAAAATTTAGGCTGGTGTATTTTCTAAAACTGCCTATAGGCATTTTATAGTATTTTCCCTTGCTACTTATTTACTTTGGCTTCACCTTTCAATAGTAAATATTTAAGACAGAGGGAAGGAGAGAAGGAAGAATTTAATTAATTATTCAACTCAGAAGTAAAAAAGTGGGGGAATTAGGTGACTTATAAAAAGAAGAAAGAAAAAAAGAATTAGCAAAGTAACTAAAACTCCAAAATGAGGAAAAGAAGAAGCAGAATTGAGGTATAGAAAAAAATGTTAGAATATGACTGCCTTAAATTAGAAATCAGAGTAAGATGGAGGGAAATGTAAACTGAACCTTTCTAATTTAAATGTTAATGGATTAAATAATTTCATAACATAAAAACCTTCACAATCTATTTTTTAAAACAAGAAATACATCTAAAAAGCAAAGCCACATATAAAATAGAAACGGGAGAAAGAACAAAATTTACTATGCATTAGATGAATCCAAAAAAGAGTTACATTCATGCTATTAGGATATGGCAGAAACACCTCACCCCTAATATGAACATGTCTTCTAATAAAAGAAATTATGCTAAAGGTATCAAATTAGAAACCATTATCAATGTTAAACTTATATGCTTATAAATATAGCACTTAAATTCACAACAGAAAAATTAATTGAATTGTAAAAAGACATATTCTTAATATATATAACTATAATAATATATATAATATATATAACTATATAATATAACTATATATATACATAATATAACTATATATATAAAATATATAATATATAACTATATAATATAATATATATAACTATAATAATAGCAGAATACTTTAATGATCCTTTATGAAGTAGACAAATCTAAAAGAGATAAAAAGGAAAATGTACAATTGAACTAATTGCTGGAGAGATTAGTGTTGAGTTATGCTGTCAGGACCAGGAAATCATTATATACTTCAACAATACTACTATATGATGATCAATTCTGATGGATGTGATTCTCTTCAAGAGATGAATCAAATCTCAATGATGGACAGAAATAACTATACCCAGAGAAGGAACACTGGAAGTGAATGTAAATTGTTAGCACTACTGTCTATCTACCCAGGTTACTTATACCTTCGGAAGCTAATAATTAATGTGCAACAAGAAAATGGTATTTACACACATATATTGTATCTAGGTTATATTGTAACACATGTAAAATGTATGGGATTGCCTGTCATTGGGGGGAGGGAGTGAAGGAAGGGGGGGGATAATTTGGAAAAATGAATTAAAAAAAAAAAAGAGATGAATCAAATCAGTTCCATTTATTCAATAATGAAAAGAACCAGCTATACCCAGAGAAAGAACTATGGGAAATGAGTGTAAACCACAGCATAGCATTTCCACTCCCTCTGTTTTTGTCTGTTTGCATTTTTTATTTCCTTCTCATGTTATTTTTACCTTATTTCTAAGTCAGATTTTTCTTGTGCAGCAAAATAATTGTATGGACATGTATACATATAATATATTTAACTTATACTTTAACTTATTTAACATGTGTTAGTCTACCTGCCATCTAGGGGAGGTGTGGGAGGAAGGAGGGGAAAAATTGGAACAGAAGGTTTTGCAAGGGTCAATACTGAAAATAAAAGCTATAATAGAAATAAATAAATACATAAAAAAGATAAAGTTTGTAAAAAGTGCTTTGCAAAGTCTAAAAAAAAAGTTATGCTGCCTTTGAAGACAGCATAACTGGAACTACTAAAGAATATATATAGTTTTTTTTAGCCTTACATGTAACCTTTGCAAAAACTAATTATTTATTTAGACAGCAATACTGCAAAATAAATGTCAAAAGGCAGAGATACTAAAAATATTCTTTGCAGACTATACTGTAATAAAATAGCAATCCTATTCAGGAGCATAAACAAAAGAAAGCACTAAAATGGAGACTTAATAACAAAATCTTAAATAAAGCATTTCACATGGGACAAAATTACATTCCTATTAATTAATATTATATTGACAAAATAGAAGAGGATTAATGAATTGAATATGTATTTTTAAAAAATCAAAACCCTCAACAAATTAATCCACATTTAGTATAAACAACAGTATAATCCACATTTAGTATAAACAATGAGATATTAATAAAAAAATTAATGAAAAATAAGAGAAACAAAAATATTATGGAACTGATAAAACTAAAATCTGGCTCAGAGAATACTTGCAAAATCATTTGGAAATATGTCCAAAAGCTATAAAACTGTGCATACTCTTTGATCTAGGAGTACCACTATTGGATCTGTATCCCAAAAAAATCATAAAAAAAGAAAAAATCCACATATACAAAAATGTCTGTAATAACTCTTTTTGTGGTAGCAAGGGATTGGAAATTGAGGGGATACCCATCCATTGGGAAATAACTGAATAAGTAGCATATGAATGTCGTGAAATATGACTGTTCTTTAAGAAATGCTGAACAGGCAGATTTCAGGAAAACCTAGACAGACTTACATGAACTGATTCTGAGTGAATTGAGACAAACTAGGAGAACATTGTACATAGTAACAACATCGTGAAGATGATCAACTTTGATAGACATCCCTTCTCAGCAATACAGTGATCCAAGACAATTCCAAAATAGACTTGTGATGGAAAACGCTAAACACATCCAGAGAAAGAACTATGAAGACTCAATACAGATCAAAGCATACTATTTTCATTTTTTTTTCTTTCTCCTGGCCTTTTCCTTTTGTTCTGATTTTTCTTTCACAACATGGCTAATAGGGAGTTCTAATAGGGAAATATGTTTAATTCTGTACTGCAGAATTGTGTGATGATCAACTATGATAGACTTAGCTCTTCTCCACAACTTAGTGATTGAGACAATAAACTTTGGATGGAGAATGTCATTTGCATTTAGAGAGAATTATGGAAACTGAATGTGGATCAAAGCATATTGTTTTCACCTTTTTTCCCTTTTTCTCATGATTTTTCCTTCCTTTCTGATTTTTCTATCCCAACATGACTCATAGGGAAATATGTAAAAAATACATTAAAAATGTCTAACTTTTAAAAAAAAGATGTTGAAAACTGCTTTACATGTAAATTGGAAAAATAAAATGCTATTAAGAGGATACTTGCAAAATTGATAAACCTTAAGTCAATTTGATTAAAAAGGTAAAAGCAAACCAGATGAAATAAAGAGAATGATAGTGACCTACAAAGCATAATTAAATGCCAACAAAATTGAGTACAAAAGAAAAAGAGGAATAATATCTTAAGAAACAGAAAATACTCAAGCTAAAAGGTTCCCAAATAGAAATCTTAAATAATAAAATACAGAAAGGGAAATCAAAGTAGTTTTGAAGGAACTACCAAAAGGGAAGAAACATTTTTGGTCCTGATATATTTACTAATGAATTGTCTCAAACTTTTAAAGAACAATTAAGACTTATGCTACTCTCAAAGACTGGCAAATAAAGTACCAACCTCCTTTTAGGAGACAAATCTAGTTCTAATTATTTTTCAAGGAAATGATAATACAAAGAATTAGAGACCAATTCATTAATGAACATCAATTAAAAAATTTTAAACAAAATCCCATTACTTAGGTTACAATTATCTAATTCAGAGGTAGATCATCTGGCCCAAAACAGATTAAAACATAAATGAGAAATCTTTTAAAAAAATACAATACAACATAAATTATGTTAATTTATGGTTTCGGTTTTCTAAGTCAATATATAACCCTCTTGGGATGTCTTTCTATTTGAGCTGATGACTGCTGATTTAAGATATCATCATAACCTATTTGGATTTATACCAGAGATGAAAGGATGGTTCAACATTCAGAAAATAAACAATATAATTAATCATTAAAAACAAAAATAACTAAAATTATAATGATCTGAATTGATATAGGAAAAGCTTTTGACAAGGCACAGCATTCAACTGGGCAAAATAAACAAATGAACAAAAAAGGGATCTTTTAAAGAAATATCATTAAAAGCATTTCTCTAGAATCAAAATTAAGCATCATATAAAGGCCTCATCTCCAAAATATACAGAGAATTGACTTTAATTTATAAGAAATCAAGCCACTCTTCAGTTGATAAATGGTCAAAGGATATGAATAGACAATTTTCAGATGATGAAATTGAAACTATTTCCACTCATACGAAAGAGTGTTCCAAATCACTACTGATCAGAGAAATGCAAATTAAGACAACTCTGAGGTATCATTACACACCTGTCAGATTGGTTAAGATGACAGGAACAAATAATGATGAATGTTGGAGGGGCTGTGGGAAAACTGGGACACTGATGCATTGTTGGTGGAGTTGTGAAAGAATCCAACCATTCTGGAGAGCAATCTGGAATTATGCCCAAAAAGTTATTAATCTGTGCATACCCTTTGATCCAGCAGTGCTACTACTGGGCTTATATCCCAAGGAAATACTAAAGAAGGGAAAGGGACCTGTATGTGCCAAAATGTTTGTGGCAGCCCTTTTTGTAGTGGCCAGAAACTGGAAAATGAATGGATGTCCATCAATTGGAGAATGGTTGTGATAAATTATGGTATATGAATGTTATGGAATATTATTGTTCTGTAAGAAATGACCAACAGGAGGAATACAGAGAGGCTTGGAGAGACTTATATCAACTGATGCTGAGTGAAACGAGCAGAACCAGGAGATCATTATACACTTCAACAATGATACTGTATGAGGATGTATTCTGATGGAAGTGGATATCTTCAACATAGAGAAGAGCTAATCCAATTCCAATTGATCAGTGATGGACAGAATCAGCTACACCCAGAAAAGGAACACTGGGAAATAAGTGTAAACTGTGAGCATTTTTTTTTGTTTTTCTTCCCAGATTATTTTACCTTCCGAATACAATTCTTCCTTTGCAACAACAACAACAACAAAATTCGGTTCTGCACATATATATTGTACCTAGGATATACTATAAGATACTTAATATGTATGAGAATCTAGGGGAGGGAGTGGAGGGAAGGAGGGGAAAAATTCGGAACAGAAAGGAGTACAAGGGATAATGTTGTAAAAAAAAATTACCTATGCATATGTACTATCAAAAAAGTTATAATTATAAAATTAATAAAAAAAATTAAAAAAAATTAAGCATCATAGATAATGGGGATAAAATAGAAGCTTTCACAAAAAATATAGGGATAAGTTAAGAATATCTACTCTTTCAAAAGCTTTTAGAAATGATAGCAACAGTAATAACACCAAAGAAATAAACTGAAAGTGTAATGATAATTATAAAGGCAATAAAACTATTTCTTTGCTTATGACATGATGGCTTACTTATATACCTTAGGGGTCAGCAAAGAAACTCAAGACAACAGCTTTAGTAAAGTTGTAGTCCATTAAAAAAAATCCCAACAACAACTCAACAACAACCAACAGCATTTCTATATAATATTAACAAAATGCAAGAGTCAATAATCTGAAGGGAAATCCCATTTACATGGCTACAAAATGGCTAAAAGAATTTGGAATCTCTCTACTAAAGCACACTATCTTTGCTTCCACTACAAAGTGGAACTTAAGCAGCTGAAGGAATATCCAGTGCTTATCGCTGGGCCATTTTGTATTGATCCATTGCTTTATATTGCCATAATAATAAAAAAATGACAAGATCACCAAAGTTAATTTATAGTTTTAATGCTATGATAATCAAACCACCAAAGTGATACTCTACAAAACTCAAAAGAATAACAACATTTACAAAAGACCTAGGATACCAAGGGAATTAATTTAAATTTTTTATCAAGAGAATTAATTAAAAAAAAAAAAGAAAGAAAGGAATGCAGGGCAATAGAACTTTCAGACTTCAAACTTATTTATAAAATAGCAGTCAACAAAACCATTTGGTATTGGTTGAGTAGAAAAAAGTAACGGACAGATGAGACTCAGATATAATGGAAAAGGCAAATATGGTCAAGACAGTTACTTGTTCTCCTTTATGGACTAGTGGAAAGGAATGATACAACAAATGGAAACGTTCTATGGTTGAGAAATTAGTGCAGTCAATTTTAGGTTAGGTAGGCTGGCTTTTGAACAACAGATTATATAGGATGTTACAAAAGTCTTAGTGCGACTTAAAACTTTTGGAACACCCTATAGAGTTGAACATCAAAACCATTTCTGTTTGTTTGGGCTTGCCTGCCAGCACCACCTTTGATCACCAAGCTTTTGTCACCATGATGAAACATCAGAGGAGTCAGATGGAGTTAGTTAAAAAAAACAAAACAAAACACATTTGCATAGTTAGTGCTTTAAGGTTAAAAAATTCTTTTTTTTTTCACAATAGCAATCCTCAAAGGAGGTAGCAGCCATAGTATTATTCCTATTGTTATACAAACAACAAAAATGAAGTTCAAAGAAATCCAGTACAGCTAGTAAATACTGGTGACAGGATTTGGGTCAGGCCACGTCTGATTCCAGGTTCAATCTACTTTCTACTCTTCTACCTCATTTATTCCATGTTTCCTTACCCAACCTTCACATTTTCTTTGATATCTTTTGTTTTTCTTCCAGAATGAGACTGACACACAGTGCCACAGCAGATCTGGTTAGTGGTTTCCACTTTAGAAATCCAGATAATGCAGACTCCATATGAAGAAATGTGGACATTTCCTTCAACATGTGGGAATGATCAGAGACTAAACACAGATCCCTGTGACCTGAAGGACACAAGTACTTTTGACAGAATTATTATGAAATCACGCATTAGGGTCAAAGGTTCAGCTATATTTGCCATATTTCAAAGAAATAATGATATACTGAAACATCTCATTAATATGCAGGCACATCTTTAGCTTATGGAGTTATCACTTTTTAAAGATGTATCTTTATTTACAAAATGATAATGACTAACCAGTTACAAAGAGACATCAGAAAATTTCATTTTCCATGTAATGTATATAAATATGTACAGGAAATTTTATAAAGTAAACATTAGAAACTGTGACAGTAAACATTTGCTACTTATTCTATGTCAATTGTTATCTCTTAAATCTTAAATACTGGTTTCAAGTATCCCTTATAAAACAGTCCTACTTTATTAAAATAATGAAAAAGAACTCTGCTATAAACAATATTGCTTTAAAAATAGACTAAGAAAATATCCCAGTAACAATGCTCACCTTGATCAAATACTGATATAATTTTTTCTATAGTCTTTAAGCAAAAAAGGCAGTTTCATAACTGCAGTGATAGGTTAGTGTTTTTTAATACAACACTTTATTTCAATAATCATCATAGGTTAAAAAAGCTATACAGTACAGCTTTATTAGATATTTACTGTTACAGAGGAGATCCTCTCGTTTCAGAGTGAGGAAGGTCTTTACAAAGGTATTGACTTGTCTTGCCCTTTCCCAAGGCTGCTAAATGGCCAGGACAGATGTCTCGAAGGAAGAGTTTAACTAGTTAACACCACAGATGTATGCACACAGAGAACTTCTAAGAATCACTTTACATGCTGCTGCTTATTTTTCTGCTCTTCTTCAACTTGAAGACGTCTCAGTACACAAAGGACAACTTGATAGCAGAAAATATATTGATCCTGGGGGAGAGGAAAAAGCATATGTAAAAAGGTAATATTTTCATATTTGTTGAACAGTTGTTAAATTTGGGGGATTTATAGTTTTAAAACTTTAATATTTAAATCCTATTTTGGGAAGGAAACTAAGAATGAGATATTCTAGATTGGATTAATCTTTCACAGATGGCCAAGGGGAAGCCTACATAACTGATCAGACTGAAATTCACACAAATTTGTTTTTGTTTGGTTCTACTTTCGTTACCTCTTACTTTTATATTGCCATCTCTATTTGAAATTCATGTTTATATAGACATAGGCAACTAACTATGTTATAAAGTGATATAAATCCTGAAAGTGTGTACAGATTTTTTAAAATCTCAAATTGAAAAAAAATTCAAGCAATACATTTCTTGGAATATTGTGAATAAAAGCATTTTTAAAAATAGAACTTAAAAAAGTTATATTTCCTTCACAGAGGCAGCATGGTAGAATGGGCAGAGAAATGGAATAAGAAAGACTTAAATTCAAGAAAGATTAGTTAGAGCACTGGCCACGGGAGTCAGAAGGACCTGAATTCAAATTCAGACACTTAACATACTTGTGTTACCCTGGAAAAATCATTTAATTACAACTGCCTCACAAACAGAAAAAAAAAAAGGTGAGAAAGATAAGCCTTTGACATATTTCAAATATATGTTTATAGGTACCCCAAGTTCTTAGGGGCCCCAGGTAACTCCTTACTATTAAGTTGCAAATGAATTGTTATTTTTTCAATTCAGTACAATGACTTTTTTGCAATTTAATTGGGATGACATTAGTTTATATAAACTAGTTTAGGTAAAATTATCATTTTTAATTATATTGAACCATGCCTACCCATAAACAATTAGTATTTCTCTAATTACTTAAATCTGATTTCATTTATATAAATTAAAAAAAAAGTTTATATAATTTCTGGATTTGTTTTTGCAAATGTATGTATATTATTTATAAAATGATTTTACATATACACATTTGCCTAAAAATTTTACATTGATAACTTTTATTATATATTTAAAAGGAATTTCAAGTTGTACATAACAGATTTATGATTTCTATTATAGACATGCTTGTTTTAATCCATAAATTAAAAGTAAAATTAAAAAAAATTGAATTGTAGATAGAAATTGGTTAGTTTTCATATCAGAAAATCTCCAAACTGATGAAATGACATATCCTGACCAAAGTAAGGTGTTTTTTTTCCTTATATCTTAGTATCCCTAAATTTGACAAGGCATATCACTGGAAAGTTGGCCACCAAAGAATGAATTTTTCTCTACTACATAATGAAGACCATTTCTAAATGTGGAGGGAGGGGTGTCTATGCTCCACATTATTTATCTTTGAAGTAAAAATATTTCATTAACTTAGTCATTCAGGCTTGCAAGTGTAATTTTTTTTTCTTTTTGGTAAAGTGATGATGGATTTGAAAATATACATTGATGTAATATTTTCCTAGTGCCTAAACTTCCCTTTGTTTATAAATGACACTGTAACCAAAATCAGTTTTAAGAACATGGTTGGAAAACTGGTGATCACATTACAATGTCATAGCATTAACAGGCTGCATACCTGGGTTTGAGGTTTAGGCAGCACTAGCCAGTGTGGTTTCCTTGCCATGAAAATGTCTTTGTGAAAGTCAGCTGAATGTTCAGAAGACTGAGTAGATTTAAGAAAATATGTGAAGTAGTCATAACATGAAAGGCAATTTTTTTTTCTGTTTAAAAGGAGCAAATTTTATTTAATTTTTTAAAAGACCAACAATATCTACAAAAGCAACATGTGTGTGACTATATGTGTGGAGATTTCGGATTCTAAATGGAATTTCAGAAAATATTCTAATAATTTAGGAGGGGAAGCAAAATGATTATACTTTCTAAGTGTTATACAATTATGTTTTCTTTTCTTTTTTTACTATACATTCTAAATAAGAAAAGCCGTTCCCCCCCAAAAAAGGAAAAGAAAAGAAAAATGTGGCTAATAGAAGCTTTTAATATTCTCTCCTTAAAAATAACCTTCCACTGTTTTTTAAAAATAATATTTTATTTTTCCAAATACATGTAAAGATAGTTACATTTAAAAAAATCTTTATATATTCTTTAATTAGTTACTGTACTTACTTTTCTTGTATTTCTGTTGACTGGGGTTTTTTGTAAGTCAAATATTTTATTCAGAACCATTTTTCTTTTTTTTTGCAGGAAAGTCTAAAATTTATTCTCTTGTTAAATGCTAATTTTTTCAATGATGCTTAGGTTAAATTTTGAAAGTTCCTTTGTTTTCTTGGAATACATATCCCATTCAGTTTTTTTTTTTTTTATAACTCCTCCATTAAAAAAATACTATTTTATTTTTCCAAATACATGCAAAAATAGTTTTAAGTTTTTAACATTTTTATAGACTTTGTGTTCCAAATTTTTCTTCCTCCGTCCTTTACCTCTCCCCTCCCCCAAGGTAGCAAGCAATCTAATATATGTCAAATATGTACGTTGTTTTAAACATATTTCCATATTTGTCATGTTGCGTGAGAAAAATCAGACCAAAAGAAAAAAAAAAAACACAACTTCCCACTGTTTAAAAAATATTAGTGCCAAAGACATACCTCAGTCTGAATCATACCATGTCTCTGCAGCCTCATTGTGCGCACCAGGTCAGAGATGTCAAACTGCCAAAGTGAACAATGTGTGCATATTTTGGTAAATGCAAAGAACCACAAAAGACTCTTCCCTGCTCTTTCCCCTCTTCTGCCCAAAGCCTTCTTCTAGATTTGTATTAATTCTGAGATCAGTTGTACTTTCCTCTGCCATTTAAGCATATCTACACTGTGTGCTGAAAGGCAGCATCAGTATTGCTCAGTACTTGAATTTCAAGTTTGAAGATTTGTTCCAAGTCACCGTTGAAACGTTTCCCAGCTGATGACTGCCTTTTACTAGCTATGTGAACACGGGCAAATCACTACCTCTTTGAACCTCCATTTTTTCATCTGTAAAATAAGATGGTGGGAGTAGCTGATGTCTAAGGGTCTGCCTTCAGCTCTGACTCCTATGATTGGCATGTTGCCCAAAGAAGGATGTCATTGTGGCTATTATTATTCTGAATCATACAGTAATAATAATAATTAATATTTATTCAATATATTGAAAAGTCAGTATGGCATGGTAGATAGGGAGCTAGTTTCAAAGGCAAGAAGTCCTGGGTATAAGTCCTCGTTGTGCAACCTTTAGCAATGTTCTAAGTATTTCTTTAATACTTTAAGTGACTCTCTGTGTTGGTAGCAGGAGTTTTATTTCCTCTGGGAATTCCCTATGCCAATATAAACACAGATCTAATCTTTATCCTTATTTCATATTTTAAAGGTTATAGCAGAATGCAGATTTGTTATAATTCTCCTCTTCTTTCTGTTCCCCTTTCCCTGGTATTCTCAGAAGGCAGCTACTATTGTAGAACTGGGGCTTAAAACTTTTGGTTCAAATTCCAAATCTGTCATTTATTTTACTGTCACTTACTTTCTTTGAGGTTTGATTCCCTCAATAGTAAAATGGGTATAATAAAATGGGAACAATTTGTATTCAGGGGGTTATTGTAAGGACAGTATGTTGTAAACTAAAAAGAAAGGTGTAAATGATGTGCATCCTGCACAGTATTCAGAGGATCATACTATATCAAGGTTGGAAGGCCTATTATCTAGTCCAATGCTATCATTTTACAGATGAGAAAATGGTGACCTAGAGAAGTTAAATCATTTGTTTTTAAACAGGTTTTCAGGAACTAGAGAAAGAGATTTTGTTTGTTTGTTTTGAGGGTTCTTACTTGACTAGAATTTTTTTCCTTGAAATTTGACTTAGTGTCAGTAACACAAAGTCTATTTATAAAATGAATGAAAAATTTCTCAACTCTAATTTCAGAATCATAATCTACTCTCCAGAGCATATGGATTCATAGAATTTGAAAGTTAAAACACATCTCAGTGGCCAACAAGTCAAATCTACTATACCTGACAGGAATCCTAATGACACTTATATGGCTAGTGGTTATCCACTTGAAAACATTCAAGGATGGGGAAGTACACACCTACCAATGCATGTTTTTGGAGAACTCTTAATATTAGGAAGTTCTTTTTGACACAACCCTATATTTACCCCCTTGTAATTTTTACCAAGGCTCTTAGGTTATGTTCTGTGAGGGAAGAGAAAAAACCTGATTCCTTTCTTGGTGTGATGGCCCTCCAACTATTTGAACACAACTGTCATGCCTCCCAAGTCTTCTCTGGACTAAATGTGGCTAGTTCCTTCAAATGATCCAAGATAGCAAGGACTTGCAGTATCCCTTGGGATACTTTCTCCTTAAACTTCTCATCAAGAACTGAATATGATACTCCAGATGAGAGCAGAGGAGTGGAATAAGTTTCCTTATTCCTGGAAATAATGCCTATCCTAATATCAATTTAACTTCCATGGCTGCCCAGATTCCACTTCTAACTTCTGCTTGGTATATAATCCACATAAATCCACAGTTCATATTTTATAGGGAAACACTCCTAAAACCAGGGCAAAGTTGCATTTTATGTTATTTTTCTTTATCTTTATCTACTGTGAAGTATGAAATACAAAACTTTTGCACCTTATAGTCTAATTGGTTTAATGGATGAGTTTACAAGGGTATGCTGGTAAATGTTCAATATCTAGTTCTCTGAAAACATAAACTTTAAAGTTCAATTTGCATTATTAATATTTTCTCCATCTTAAGTTTAAAGAATCAATAATTCAAGCCCTGATTTGTATTGTTTGTTGGTTTTCAGGGGCTAAATAGTTACACTAAAAATTTAAAAATCAGCTCCTGCACAGCAAAATTCATTGAGTTAATTAGAGAGGTGTTAAGAAGCTCAAATGTGATAAAGGAGGTAAAGCACTTTGCATTCCTTAAAACATTATATAAATTCCAGTTGTAATTATTGTTATCATTAGCCTCCAATAACCAAATGAAACCGATGACTTCATTCTTTTTGATTTCCACTGCATTTAGGCTGATCTCAGGCATTAATATTGGGTAACATAGAAATGCACTAGTAAATGTTTAACACTCAGGCTCTCTGGGATGTATCCTTAAGTATATATACAACACAAGTTTAATCAGCATCACAAAGTCTTCTTTGTGTCTGGACAATCAATAAGCAATAAATCAAATTTTTAGGGATAGTTGCTCTCTGGCAGCAAATCCTTGGCTACAAAGCATGTCCAGTTTAAGGAATATAAAACATTAGATTTAAGAAGAAGAAGCTGAATAAATCTAGCCCCATAGTTTGCTTATTTTAAAGGTGTTTTGTCTACTTGAACCTTAAGAATTATTATAATTCTGTAACATGAAGTATAATTTTATAACTACTGATTAAAAGGAGGGGGAATACATCTGTTTCTAGGTAACATATAATTATTTTTTTTGAAGAAACCAAAGGATTTAAGTGGAAATGTATCTTAGTTAACTGAGCTAGTCTAGCCCTTTCTTTTACACAACAGCAGAATGAGCTTCTGTGAGATTTCATAATGCATATAAAATAGGTAATAAATAGCAAAGCAAAAATTAAAAATTCAAGTCTGGTGAGTAAGAGGTGAGTTCAAATCCTATATAATCCTGGGCAAATCACAAAATTAAGCTTTTTAAAAAAAATCTATAAAATGAGATGGACTAAACTACTTTTAAGATTTCTTCTAGATCTAACTTTTATGACTCTAAATCCAGAACTTTTCCTCTTAAGCCTGAATTTAATAACCAAATTATAAGTGATGTTTAAAAAAAAAATCTCACTTTTAAATAAAGGATTTAAAACCAGAACTCTTGTCAAATCATTCATTATGACAGAGAAAGAGAAAAGATACCTGCTTGATGCTAGACAGAATATATAACTTACTATGTCATCTCACTCTCTTCACCTGAATTCTCAGTGTTTCAAATTTCCCATTTATAAATGTAGGATTACAATCAATATTGACTTTTTATCTGATTCATACTTTAAAAGACCTAAGATTACATCATTGTTATGTACTTTCTTTATGGATGCAAATTGTAACCCCTATATATATATCTAAAATAGAATATGGGAACTTCTTGATCTTTATTGATTATTGATTTATTAGTATAAATATATTGATATAAAAGTCTCTGAATGTTCAATTCCATTACTGCAATAAGTGGGTCAGTACTAAGTTAAGAATTTTCTCATGTAAGAGATAAAAATAAATTATCTGGTTGATAAGGCAGGTCATAGTTTGTCCATGTAGTTAAATCTAGATGAAAACAATACTGCATTTCTCTAATTTGAAAGTAGTAGGATCTAATTTGAAATTAGTAGGATCTTTGGACCATATTAAGGTCATATATTTATGGACCTTTAATGGACCCTTTCTCTTTCTAATTTGTTTCCTCCATAAGTTCCTCATATTTTCCTTTAATGACTGAATCCAATCTCACTTGACAGATGATGAAACTTAACACTTTGGCAATAAAAGGCAGAGTTGGGATTTGAATTAGGAGCTGCTCATCCTTAAGTATGTATGTAACCCTTAAGTTTAATCAGCAAAGAATTCATCTCCTGGCAGACAACCTTCTGGTGATGACCTTTCATATGGTCTTTGGATGTCACATTATCCATTGCAGGCCCATAATCAAAGTTTGTCCTTCTTAGCAGAGTCTGCCATAGCACTTGCATTAAGAATACTGATTTTTAAAAAATATATATGCTGTGATATTAAAGTATCAGAATAGAACTTAGAAGACATATATAGACTTCTTTGTTTCTGTAATGGATCTATGACCTCATTAGTGTAAGGGAAAGATGTCAAATATGTTTTGTAGCCTTTGATCCTGAATGCAGCCAGAACCAGATTAAAATCTAATTGGAAAATATTTAATGAAACAAATAAAAATAAAAAGGAACAAAGTCAATGTTGATATGTAATATTCTAAGTCAGTATTGGTCTACAGGGATCCTTATGTATGATTTCTCTTTGAGTTTCATCATTGGTGTAGGGAACTCAAGGGGAACATGATCTCTGCCAGTACAGACTAGTACCTGCCTGGGGGCAGTGAGACATTAGGTGATGTGCCCAGAGTTACATAGCCAGTGTGTATCTGAAATAGCATCTGAAGCCACAACTTTCAGAATCTTTGTCCAACAAATTTGCTATTATGCAATGCTGTCTTGTATATGCATAATGAAAAAACTAAAATTCAATATTAGTAAAGTACTTCATACAGAGTGTATGTAAAACATTCATATTTACAAACTGAATTTATTATCTCTTTTAAGCTTTCTGATATTCACATTTCCTATGTTTAATGCTATAGCCAAAGTGAATGAAACTCCCACACATACACATCCATAAAGATGTAAAATAAATATATATATCATAAAATATAATTATTATACATTATATAAACATACACAATTATATAGTGATGCCAACTATTAAAGCATCCAAAACTACTGAGGCACTGCCTAAATTCAAGCAACAAAATATTTATTCTAATTAAATATTAAGATTCGTGTACTTACTTCAAGATCTTGATTGATTAGTCCTAGAACCACATCTATACAAATAAGTGTCCCTGAACGTCCAATCCCAGCACTGCAGTGAATGATGATTGGCCCTGATTTGTGAACATGTCTCATGTATGAAATAAACATGAGTAATTCATCTGGTTGAGAAGGTGTATCATGGTCTGGCCAGGCAGTGAAATTTAGATGAGAAACATATCTTACTTCTCCAGTCTGAAAGTTTATGAGACAATTAGGAAATAAAGGTTAAAAATGTTGTTTTTATGCAAATAATTATAGTCCCACCCCCGATCTAAATAAACTCCATTAATATAAATTCTAAAGTACTTTGGTACTTAAAACTATTCACAATCTGGTCTCTCCTACTTTCTAGTCTATTCATGGGGAGATTAGATTTTACTTTAATCTTGAGTGTAATATGAAGATTCTATTGGTATCTTGAGTGGACTGTATCTTCAGAAAGTAAGATCAACTGTGGTTACAACAAAAGTTTAGATGACCTCTAACTGCGCTCTTTATCACAGGTTAAATATGTATTTTAATAGTTTTTATTTACCAGATATATACATGGGTAATTTTACAACATTGACAATTGCCAAGCCTTTTGTTCTAATTTTTCCCCTCCCCCCCCCATGGAAGGTTGACCAATATGTGTTACATATGCTAAAGTATAAATTAAATACAATATATGTATACATGTCCAAACAGTTATTTTGCTGTACAAAAAGAATCAGACTTTGAAATAGTGTACAATTAGCCTGTGAAGGAAATCCAAAATGCAGGAAGACAAAATTAGAGGGATTGGGAATTCTCTGTAGTGGTTCATAGGCATCTCCCAGAGTTCTTTCGTTGGGTGTAGCTGGTTCAGTTCATTACTGCTCTATTGGAACTGATTTGGTTCATCTCATTATTGAGAATGGCCACATCCATCAGAATTGATCATCATATAGTATTGTTGTTGAAGTATACAATGATCTCCTGATCCACAGGTTAAATATGTAAATAATGACACATCTTTTTTTATTACTGATTTTGCTTTATGTAAGAAAAGCTCTCAATATGTTAGCATATGCATGTATACATGTGGGTATGTATATACCTAAGCGTATGATTTTGTTTGTAATTAGCACTCTAAAGTCTACCACCTCCCTATCAGGAGATCAGATGATTTTAATAAGACTCTGCTGAATTACATTTGGTACTACAACTTTTTATTTTGTCACAAAGGGTCTTTCTCTAGTGAAGATATTAAAGATCCCCAGTGTAGAGAATTCCCTACGGCTAAAAATTCTGTTATAAAAACTGGTAGTTTCTAATATTCAGCTTTGGAACCAATTTATGTTGCTGAGTAAGGGCTGACATAAATTATAACTTATTTGTAATGAAGAGGGTTCCATTCAAAACTTCAAAAGAAACCCCCAAAGGTTGGCATCTATTCTAAGAATAGAAGGCGGACAGGAAAGCTAGGAAGCTGATGCAAGAGAGGATGGATGCCATCACAGAAAGAGACAAAGTATATGGTGTCCCTGTTTTTATAACATATGATATCTCAGAAGGCACAGATGATTTCATTCACTTACCTGAATATCCTGGAGCTCCATTGCTCTGACAATAAAGCCTTTTAACTGCTGCACTCTCACTAGGGCAAGCCGAAGCCTGTTATTTACCATTATGGTTTTCCCCAGGATATCTGGCCAATAACGTTGGCATTTGATCTTTTCTCCTTCTACCTCCTGGGTCATCATAGCTATCACTGTAGCATTTTGTTCCCAAATCATTTGCCAAAAGTCTGCCACAGTTGTAGGAAGAGGTCCTTGACAGGCGATGTAAAAAAATTCTTTGTTCCCCACTGGCATCTTAATGAAGCTGGCGTTGATATAGCCCCCTTCATCTCCAAGTGGAACTCTTGTCGCATCATCTGTGATTTCCCATAACAAAATTCAAATAATTATCTTTCAAATAGTTTGGGGTATATTAAAATATTCATTTCAGCAATAAGGAACATTTCAGTGTAGATATTTGGAAGCATCAGAGGTGAGTTTGATATGTCTCCCCACACATGAGCATATGTGCTCCCCTTAGCACATGAGCACAAGGAATTTCTTTTATACATGTTTCTATGTTGAGGCATATAGTCTATTAAATCAATTACAATTAATTAAAATGAGTAAATAAATTTAAATCTTTTGAATAAGTACCTAGGGAAAAGATTAATAACTGCTGTTATTACCTCCTTGTCTATTATTAAGTAATAATAAATGAAAAAGCCACAAAGCTTTTTACTAGAGAACAAAATAACAAGTATTTTAAATATATCAATACATTAGTAATTATCAAGGTTATGGATAAAGTAAACATTTCTCTTATTTAGTTATGCTATATAATATGAATCATTAATTTAAAATAAATATTAACTGAGGATGTTCTTAGTTTATTACCATGTAGATTAACTCCAGGGAAAAAAACGAAACAAAACAGGCAACTATTTCAAATTGGCTCAGTTTATTTGTTAAGTAGAGTTCTCTTTCTCTTATCTTGGAGCCTCATCCTAACATTTATACTTTCAAAGACTCAAAAGACATTTTCACACTATATAGTTTTAGATAACTCGAATACCTTTTTAAAATAAAAGCAGAAACTTTCTGTATTTTTGATATTCCCAATAGAATGATTCTGTATATATTTACATATTTCGATTTAGTGTGACAATCTCTAAAACTAATGGGCAATTATCATGTTGAGAATTTCTAACAATGAGTTCTGAATTTTTCTACCTACTGAGCTTAATTAATTAGTTAATTGTCCTCACTTCTTCCTAAATTCTGGTTCACGCTATTTGACATTAACCTTTCCTACTTATGAACCATCTTCCTGAAACAACTTTTACTTTCTTCCTCTGCTAATTTCTGAGACATAAGTATGCATACAGAATATTGAAATCCAGAAAGTTGAAGCTGGCTTAAGGTACCCCCTGACTACTTGTGCATAATAATGAAAAGAAACAGGTATGCCTATTCATTACTTCCAGATATTTAAATGAATAATCTATCTTGTTATTTGAGTGAGTTATTGTGGTAGAAGACAGAAGTGAAAATAACTTCTCTTAGTCTGCTGGAAAATTTTAAACAAGTGAGGACTACTATTGTAACTCCAAATCTAAATTATTTGATGCTTCATAGATAAAACATAGTTAATTCTTAAAATACAAAATGGGCATAAGGAAGAAATCGTTGATGGTTACAAAGTATGAACTTGGGAAATTTGTCTATTCAGAAATCAAGCCAAAAAGATATATTATACTAGTAAAAATTCAGGAAACATTGAAGAAACTGTGTTACCTGACCCCCATCCAATCAATTTTAAAAGCAGACAAATGGATGCTATCCAAATGCTCAAAAAACCAAAACCAAAACCAAAACCAAAACCAAAACCAAAACCCCAATAGTTCCTTATAAGAGAGAAATGAAGGAGCGAGTATTTGAGAGAGAAAAACAAGAAGGAAGAGGATGAAAAACTGGCCAGCAACTTAAAAAACTTGAAATTGTCATCATAATTTTTCTTTAAAATAATAGCAAATTTGGAAATGAATAATTAGAACTTACAGGGAAGTATATTCTTATATCTGTTTTTCCTTCTGTTTTCTTTTGTTTGTCCAATTAAGCAATGATCCAAAGGTTTTAATTCCTGAAGATTCTGGAAATATAAATGAAAACAATGTCAATTTTTCTGAGATAGACAAAAGGCCACAGCCATGATGATAAATGCTATATATGTGAAGAGAATGGCAGTTGATCAGAGAAGTATAAAATGCTAATTGCAGAGGATGGGAACTCTAAAAAGGTGTACTTAACTAAGCACATACTTAATGTGAATCAATATAGTTGGCATATACTCAGGGTAATATGGTGATATAATGTGTTACACTTGCACATGCTCAGTGTGAGGTAGTGATGTAATTGTACTGGAGTATTTAGACATTACAGCCAATGAACAGATCAATTTTCTAAGTTAATGTTTTGGGCCAATCAAGTTAAAGTTATCCTGTTTAGGGTTACCCTGATTAGGTAAGCCATTGCTGAGTCAACGTTCCTACAAGGGTTTTTTCTTTAACATACTGAAAATAGAAAAGCCTTCTTGGAAATAATTAGCAATCCTACAACAACCAAATTTGAAAAGGGCTTTTAAGATATTTCATATAAATTGTTTAACTCTCCCTTAAGAGGATTCAATATGCTTTTTTGGGGAGGTGGGCATCTATTTAAAAAACTTTGACTCAATAATGAAATTCACTAGAACTACAAATACAAATAGAACCAAAAATACAAATACACAAACCACAAATAGAACACAAAAATCAGTGAGATCATAAAATCTTCCTTATTCCATTCTTGTTTCTATTGAGCAAGTAGAAAGAATGACAGCATAAAGAGAAACATTATGTCTCTCCACCATCAAAAGCTTCATCTTTTGCTAACCTCCTTTGTCAGCTAGTTTTTCTCCCATTGGCTAAATGCTGTAGCATCTGACAATAATAATTAATCCATTAAAATATGAAAAAAATGAATGGCAGCAATGCTATAAATTAGACACTAGTAGAAAAATCAACTGACAAAAATGATGAAAAAAGGATCATAAGATGAGGGGAGTGTGTGGGTGTGTGGGGGGAGGGAGGGATGTATCACCCATTACTACTTTGAAATGGGATGGTGTATTTGAAAGTCTCAGTTACATTAAAACTATAGCACAATGACTGATGTGGATTCTATCTTGTGCTGGAATTTATTTTTTGATATTTTCTGAGTTCTTTCCTTCTTTCCTCAAAGTTAAAAAACCTATGAAACACATCTCTAGGAAAATTCATCAAGCTTCAAGGTAACAGAGATCTAACTCTGAATCAATCTTCTAGGGATTTATTTAGAAGAAATGGAGAGCAATAAGGAGATGTTAGAAAAGACACTATGGGACAAAAATATTTGTATTTGGAAATTAAACAAAGGTTGGTGTTAAGGCATCTCTTTCATGCAACAAAATATTTTATTTATATTCATAAGAAGCAGCATAAGGAACTCACCTCTAGCTCTTTGGAAGGAACCCCTTGCTCTAGAAGACCACGCAACATTCGGATCACACATTTCAACTTGTTACCAGTGTAATTGCCTGAAGGAAGCACTCTGACAACAGGGAGGGCAGAGAGCTCTTTATTTGTTAAGAAGCAGTAATCTACAAAGAAAGATGAAGTCCCCTTATGTATAGACATATTTATAGTAGCTCTGTGAGAGCAAAGGACTAGAAACTGATAAGATGCCCCAAATTGGGGAATAGCTGAACAAGTTATAGCATAGGAATAAGAAGAAATAATATTGTGCTGTAAGAAATAATGAAGGGGATGGTTTCAGAAAAACCTGAAGAAACTTGTATGAAATGATGCAAAATGAAGTGAGCAGAACCAAAAGAACAATTTATACAATGAAAACAATACTGTAAAGACATAGGAGCTAAACAATGTAATGACTAAACATGACTGCAGAGGACTCATGATGAAACTGGCTACCCATCTCCTAATAAGGACTTTATTGTTGGACACATCAGGGGTGTGAATTTCTTTATATATAAAATTCTAACAGGGGTTTTGTTTTTCTTGTTTTCTCAATGGAGGAATATAGTAGGAGGGAAGGAAGGCAGATCATTTTTAAAAATTAGCTAAATAAAAAAGAGATGATATCTAGCAAGGACAGATGAGATTTATCTGTTTTTACCCCTTTTGTCCTTATTGGGACAATTATTTCTGCCATCCTTACAATGTTTTTATTGTATAAAATTGTGCAGCCAGGAGAGATTTGGAGGGTTACTAAAATTTTTTTAGGCAGTGCTATAAGACCAATGAAGTGGATGATAATCCCTAACTCAAGGAGTACTTATGAAGCATCTTAAAGAAATCCTAGATTAATGGAGAAGATGAAATGCAAACAGCTATATAGAAATATAATACATACAGGACAAATTGGGAATAGGTCAGATGGAAAGCACTAAGTTTGAGGACTACTGTAAAAGGCTTCTTGGAGAAGGTGGATCTTTAGCTGGGATTTGAAGGAAGTCAGGAAAACTAGAAGGCAGAGAAAAGAAGAGAAAGAGAGAGTTTTAGGTATGGAGGATGTCAGTAAAAATATTCAGAGTTGAGAGAGGAAATATTGTGTGTGAGGAATAGAAAAGTGACCAGTGAGGCTGAATTTATGAGTAGGTTGTGGGGGGAGGAGGAAAATATTTGAGTTCAGAAAAGTGGAAAGGTAGGCAAGAGTTAGGTAATGAAAGATTTTACATTGTAAACAAACGATTTCACATTTAATCTTGGCAGGGGCATAACACAGTCAGCTCTAGGCATAAGAAACACCAATTTTACAGCTGAATAGAACATGGGCTGGAGTGGAGAGAAAAATGGAGGCACACAGACCCACCCTCAGATATTGTAATATTGCAGGTATGAAGTGATAAGGGCCTGCACAAGGATAGGGGCATTATAAGAAGAAAAAAGGGGGAGTACGCAAAATATGTTAGAAAAGTAAAAATGAAAGGTAACAACAGATTGAATGAGGTGGAGAACAGAAGTGAGAGATGGTGAAGAGTTAAAGATAAGCACTAGGTTGCAGACTGAGTGACTGGAAGAATGGCTGTAGCATCCAGAGTAACAAGGAAATTCAGAAAAGGAGAGAATTTGGGAGGGAAAGTGAATTTAGTTTTGTACATTTTGAGTTTAAAATGGGACACACAGTTTGAGATGTTCAATAAGACAGATGGAGATGTGAGACTGGAAGTCAGGAGAAAAGTTGGGGCTAGACAGAAATTTGAGAATTATCTGCAGAGATGACAATTGGATTCATATGAGTTGATGGGATCATTAGGCAGAATGGTATAGAAAGAGAAGAGTCTGAGACAGAGCCCTTAGACATACACCCACTGTTAGCAGATGTGACCTGGAGGACTAAGAAAGGGTGGTCAGACAAGCAGAAAAAAGAACCAAGAGAGCAATGTCCCAAAAACCTAGAGAGAAGAGGGTGATAAACAGTATCAAAGGCTGCAAAGAGGTTAAGAAAGATGAGGATTGAGAAAAGGCTATTAAATCAGCAAAATTGGTAATTTTGGAGAGGGTAGTTTCAGGTGAATGATAAAGTTGGAAGCCAGATTGCAGAGTGTTAGGACAAGAGCAAGTGGAAAGGAAGTGAATGCCTTTTTCAAAGGGTTTAGTCACAAAAAAAAGAGAAGTTAGCAGGAATATATGCTTTTGAGGATGGGGAGATAGAGGTATGCTTTCAGGCAGGCAGCAGTTTATAGATAGGGAGGGACTAAAGATAAGTGAAACAGGAGGATAATAGTTGGGACAGTCTACTGGAGAAGACAGGATGGTATGAGAGCACATAGACAAGGAGAATGGTCATCTCAGGGAAGGATCCGATGAGCAAGAGCTTTCAGCTAATGGCTAACGCACAAACACATACATAAATATGCACACACACGCATGAAAAGACCCTGACTACATTTTTGCAATGTTTAGGTTTAGTGAACCAAGTGTTAAATTACAACTTGCCTTTTGAAGAATCTTCCTGTTTTTTTGTTTCACTTAGCAACTTTTCATTTCCCCACATTTTGTCACCTTCATCATCTTTCCTCCTTTCAAGCTTTTGAGTTAAGCTATAAAAAAGCAAAGACATTTGTGACATTTCTTTTAGTTTCATTAAAAAATTTTTTTTTAACTTAGACTAATTTTTTTCCTCCTGGTAATTTTGTAAGAAAATACCTAACAATCACATGAAACTAATGAAAGCCTATTTTGCTGGATTCCTGAGGAGGAAACAACAATTGTGTCACCAGATAAGTTCCTCTCTGGATTTCCCTTGCCTTCTCTGCACTTCATAAGGAAGGATCCCTCTCTCGAGGGAGAAGATACATTGATTTTTATGCTTTCTCTTTCAAACAAGGTCATAAGAAGTATATTTTGAAATGCAAACTCTTGCTATATCCTTCTGGTCCTTCATTCTTTCTTTGCACAATATAACCAAATATTATTCAATGCTTAAGAGAAGCAGGAAGGATTAAAGAATCACAAAATAGGAGAGTTGGAAAGGGCATAAACCAAAGAATTCCCACTGACCTCAGTGGTTGTCCATTGGAAAGCCTATAAAGAGGTGGCAATCACCCCCTGTAAATTAAGCAGTTCATGCATATTTAAACAGATAGCTATCTAAATAAATTGATCTCTTGGCAATTTTCACTCGCTGCTTCTAGTTCTGCTCTCTTGGGCTAGCCAAAGTCTTCAAATGATATTATTTCAAATATTTGAATATTGGAATGTTCTCTTTTTCCAATCCCTTCAATAGATCCTCCTGACAGAGATTTCAGATCCTTTACTGTCCCGAGTACTTGATCTCTGAACATTCTTCAGATAATCAATTTTTTAAAAAACTATGGTGCCCATAACTGGACACAATACTCCAGAGAGGTCTGATAAATATGATGAGATTATCATCTTCTTGTTACTGGAAATGATGGCTCTCTTAATATGACCTAGGATCATATCAGGTTTTTTTGGCTGCTACACCATGTTTCTTACTGATTTCTATTAACCTGGGAGTGTACTAGAATTTCCCAGATCTTTTTCAGATTTAATTATGTCTCTTCCATTTGTACTTGAGAAGTTGCTATTTTATATTTATTCCTTCTGAATTTCATCCTATTAGATTCAGTTTGATAGTCTATCATGATCTTTTTGAATTCTGACAGATACTCAGTATATCATCTATCCTCCACGCTTTATGTCACTTGCAAATATGATGATCATACCATCTGTGCCTTTATCTAAGTCACTAATAAATGTGAAAATATATAAATAAATACTCCCAAACAAACAAATAATGTTAATTATCCCATGCCTAGATTCCTAGGAAGTGCTCCACTTAACTAGAGACCATGTTGACATGGAACCATAACAGCTCTTGGAGCCTGTCACCCACCCCTTGCTAGCCTTTCCATAAAACAACAACAACAACAACAAAAAAACCCAAAACACTAAGAGATACTTTAAATTTATATTTTTTGGTTAGAAAAAATGACTGGGAAAAAAAATCAATTAGAGCTCCAACAAATATGTATTCCAAAAAGGTTACATTAAATGACAGAGAATTCCAAAAAAACACAAGTATGCAAAAAATGCAAAATATATCTATGGGCCTGTTACTATTTCTTTCACGTATCAATCAGTATGCGGGACATTATTTTCTCTCTCAGTTCTTTATATGGTAATATGGCATTGTGGTTGTCATTAAAACTCCAGCACTCAAAAGCCTAATTTTATGTCCTCTACAGTATAACAGCCTGCAATTGGAACAAGCTGACTCTAGATTGGTAGGAATATATTAATTATATGGTTTGTGGTCCAAAACATACATCACAAACTAAGAAATGACCATCTTCTCTCTAGACTTTTTAACAAAATAGTATATCAAAGATAAAAAATATCTTTATAGAGCAATCAATCAATAAGCATTTCTTAAATCTTAAGAGGAATAAACACCCACGTACAACCTTAACTGTTTTGATGTTCAATGTTTTTTCTACCTTTTTTTCCTTTGTGGTTTCAAAATAATAAACTTCTTTCCTTATTCTCTCACGTATGTGATTCATACCAGGCACTGAGGACTGCTCCAAATCACAAAAAGAGCAAAAGTTACATATGAAATGTGAACCAAGATCCTCAAACTCCAGAATTGTATTGAACTTTTCTCAAGTGAGGCTGTGATTTCTCTGAGGCTTGACAAGGACTTTGTGCTTCATCTAACTAGATGATGAGTTATCTAACTTCCTGGTCATAGAAAGTACGTGGAAGAAACAGGGGAAAAAGGAAGGCTGCTTCAAACTGTTCAATACAGATGAAATATTGAGGTGACAAATTATATTTCATAGTATATCTGCATCCAGCGTGTATCCTTAGGAGGAAATTTTCCTGTTAAAAATTTGTCTTTCTAGAAAGAGCTCCCCCTCCTCCCCACTATTTCAGATTAACTGAAATTTAAATAAAATTATTCTCAAGGCAATCAGAAAATATTTAACACCAAATTCTAATAGCTTGGGGTTACAACAATATCAATCTATAACACAATTTATTTTCTAAAAGGAAAAAGAACAAGTTATTTTAAAACAACATTTAAACAACAAAAACAAAAATACTCAACTAATTTTGAATAGGGAATTACAACCCTTTTGTTGCAGATATATTTTAGTGATATTTTAAGATTCTCACCTTTTATTTAATATTTTTTCTTCACAGTTGTCTTCACCAGCATCTCCTTTTGTGGACTAATAAGAAGGAAATATATAAACTGAGTATGTTGTTGTTGTAGTAAAACACCAGTTAAATTCAAACATAAATTAGAATTCAATCTTAATTATGCTTTTTTGAATTATTGTAATAATCCAAAGATCAGAAAACTTCACAGGGAAGCCTACCAGTCCTTTGTAGCCTCACTAAAGCTTCTTGTGATCCTTAATCCTCCTCAGTCATGGTTCTATATTTCTCATATAAGGGAAAAGAGAAGATTTCTGAGGTATCTTTTAGCTTTAAATTTATGATATAGGGGAGACATTGAGAATGGAAAAAGAAACCTGAATAACATTAGGATACTTTAAAACCAAATGTAAGTTTGCACATTTCCCCTGAATGGATTATAAGTTTCTATATAACTAGGGTTTGGAGTTATGATTTTATCAATATTAGTAACTTCCAGATGAGAAAATTTTCTCTATCAACACAGATAATACTTTGCAATTTAAAGTAGGACTGCTTGGATAGACTCACAAGAAGCTTAAGTGACTTGTCAAGAAGGACTGAGAAATTCCTGGGTCCAACTTTAATTCTTCTGCCTCTTACCATAGAAATAAGTGAATAAATCATTACACCAATGAATAGACTTTGTTATATTCTCAACTCCTATAATCAGTATATGTCGCTTAAAAATATTACTTTGCACTTTTAATGTTACAGTGAGACTTATACAAAGGACCTAAAGCAGGTCAAGCATCTGACAATTTGGCTGGCTATGGTGCTGAATGGAATCTTGTCATAAGGACAAGATAGTTGGGAAAGGGAAGAATAAGGAAAACTTTATTTCTATGTAACTATCTGCCAAAAAGTTGCAATGCTTCATGACATTCTAGCAATGAAATCTTACTGATGTAATGAAAATGGTATAATTTGTATGCTTATTTAGTGATGATCCTTTATATATGAAGGCGTAAAACTGTTGCTTCAAAACATAAAATACCATGGGTATTAATTGGAAAAAATGGAAAAAACTTGGCTATTTTGCAAATAATATCTTCATTCATCTAAGGTAAAGGAAGCTTAATTCTTTTGGTCTTCTGTCAATATAAAGAGAAATTTCCTGGATCTGATATCTCTTTAGATTCTGTGTATTTTAAGTTCAGTGTAAACTTCTTTCTTCTATTATAATTTTAGGATAATAACAAGATGTGGAAAATTATTTAGATAACCCTCATATAATATACAGTTTAAACAATTTAATTTCTATCACTTATTTTTAGTCATTTTAAATGTCACCTTTTAGGAGCCAAATTAGATGAAAGTGATATTTTTTACTCATGAAATATGAATTGGGTTTAATTTGGATTTGGGCAGTTAATTCTCTAAGGCAGTAAGTACACACTGACAAATGTCTTTGACATTTTGCAACACTTCTTACTTCTGGAAAATCTTCAGGTAGAGAGGAGCCATCACAATCTGTGTCTTCTGCTTTTTCTTCTGTCAAACTCCTAAAGGTCTCTATCATGTCTGTAGGATATATACATTGAAATATCAACAGTAAACAGGCTGAACTACAGAAAGAAGGAAATATTTTAATTCACATAATAAAAAGATTTATTCAAACCAAAAATACACAATATAGTGTTAAAGTTCATATCTAAACTAAGAATAATAATGAAATAATATGAAAAAAAAACATGCTGAATCATTATCTCCCTCTGCAATCCACCAGCTAGAACAATATAATGCCAGAAGGGCAGTTGAAATTAAACTGAAATATAATTGTAGTTTAGATTGGAGGATAAAATTTGGGCACATTTTAAAATACATACACTCACACATAATATAAAATAAATTATACTAGATTTAATGGAGAAGATTGAGAAGATGCTAATTTAAGTGTTTTGCTAGCCAATGCATAGTGATAGTATGAAAATTCAGGGAACTTCAAATTAATTCAAATTTGTTCTCTTGAAATAAAGCAGCAATGCACCAGCCATGGTGTCCACTGATGTACGATGGCTTTGTCTACATGGTACAGTCACCTGCTATTGTGTTATTGCAGTTCAATAAGTTCTGAGCTTCTTCATCTACAACATCCAACAAAGACTGGATGACTTCATCTTCTTGGGGATCATCATCATAACTAGCATCTTCTTGCACTTCAATATCTTGAAAAACAAATTCATAGGAATCATTATTATAAGAAACTGAGTGGAGATTATAAAAAAGTATCCCACTTTTCTATATATTTGTTAATTCTATGAAACTAACTATGATGAGGGAACCCCAAAACTCTGAAAAATCCTTAAAGGAGAAAACCTCCTTGGACTCTGCCTCAGGGAGGGGACTCCACCCTAAGCACAAACAGTTTCATCTTTGTTATCTGGCTCAGTCCTGAAACCCAGCCTGGAGCAAACCTGGGACTCCACACACAAGCCTCCTTCACCCCCTATTATAAAGAGCCAAGCTAGAGTCCTCTCTTTGCAGAGGTCCCAAACATGGCAACCTTACGCCTGCCATGTCAAAGGATTTCTGCCCACTGGAACCCTAGTTCTGGTGCCTCTTATCTCTACCTTCAACTTTACTAACTAGACTTTACTTCCAAACCTCACAATAAACCTCTTTTATCAATCTAGGTTTTCCAGTCTGTAAATTCTTTTATAGGGGACTCTTGCACCGTTACTAGACCTCATTTAACTCTGTATCCTTGTACCAAATCCAAAGGGGTTGCAGGGGAGCTCTATTTGACTCCCTGTACCCCAAACCTGCCACTAGACCTCAATTAAACCTAATTTCATTTAGGTACCCAATTCTAAACCTCATCAACTACAGTTCAAGGTGCTTGATAGTGATTTTCAGCCTTTACATAGAGGTATAGGTTCTACTTCCATGACAATCGTTCTATCAACAGTTTAAACTAGGTTTATAAGGAATAAGATCTCATCACAATGAGCTGACAAGCCATTAATTAACTTGAAACAATCATAGTATTTTGAGGCACTGGGTGAGAGGCAGATAAAAAAAAAAAAAATAGGTGAAATATCAGATAGAGCTCTGAGCCTTAACAGAAAGCCAGATGAGAGTTATTGGCCAATTGATAAGCCTGAGAGAAAGTAAAGCTTCAGAGAAGTAATCATTCTTAGGGGGAAGAGAAAGTTTCTTTTTCTCTCTCTCACCCACCCTTCTTCTTTGGACCATGTTATTAGAGAGATTTAAGCCATCAGGAGAAAACACATTTACCAGAAACACAGACAAATTAAGGATACATTGAGGTCAAACACAGACACACAAGGATATAGAATAATAGCCACTTTATGGAGGAAGCAGCATCTGGAAGTGAGACCCTTCATGGAAGTGAGAATACTGGCTGTGAATTCTACGAAATCACTAAGGTTTGTAACTTAGCAGAAAGACATATAGCTAAGTGAAACTTCAGGAAAACTCTATGAAAATGAGTTCTAGTAAACAGGAGTTATGAGTTTTTTACACATATGTGTCCTACCATTGTATTTTAAATTCAAATTGATGCTTCCCCCCACTGTATGTATTTATGGAAGTGTGTGCCCTGGACTAATTTTTTAGGAGATAGGCAGGTGTTGTAACTACTGTTCTTGCTATACCATCTTAGTAAATTCCTTTTTAAAAAGTTAATGGAGTTCAATTGGTTGACCCATAATGAGAAGCATACTATTGAGTGCTCATTAGCAATAGCACTGGAAACCTATGGGTTTGAGAGTCTTTTGCATTTGAAAGGATTCAATGTATCAATGATGCAAGACCCTGGATTCTGATTCAAGACTCTTGTTCTAGGATAATGTAGCCTGCAGAAATTTGCATTCTCTTCCGCCCTGTTTTAAACTGATATTATTTCTTGGATATTTCCTTAAAGTCAGTTATCTTTTGTAAGATAATTTTTGCTTGTTTAAGTATTCAATTACTGACAATCTGCTATATTATTAGACTCATGTTTTTCAAGATTATGTTACTATTTAGTCACATGTGGGTCATATTTTTTTTTTTTTCTTTTAGACTGCTGGATACAAGTCTATATTGCTTGTATGAGGTTCTTGTGGACTGCAGGATCATATGATAACATTTGTCTGCTGCTTTGGAAATGGTAAGTTTGACCCCAAGTGCTTAATCTCTTTGGTTTCCTTTTAAGTTAAGTTTTAGTGAAGTATAAGTTATAAAATTCATCTAAGTTTCCCTATGTGTTGAGTGAGATTCTTTGGAAAAATTTTGGGAATCTCAAATGATCTAGAGGTCACTATTATCTGGACTTCCAGTAGCATCATCTTATGTTTGAAAGTGATTCCTTGAGACATTTGCTGTACCTTGAATGAATCACTGAAAAGTGATTTAACGTACTTACTCCTTTATTAGGCAGAGGCAATGAAGTAGTATAGTAGGTGAATGAGATGAGGTGAGATCTTTCAAGACAGTTGTGAAAATCGAGTAAGGCTTCATCTACTTCAGAGTTCGAGTAGGCCTGAAGGACTCTGAAGGGCATTGCCTTCCCCTCCTATGATATCTCCCTATTTCATCCAAATATGGGCAACTATGTACTTATTGGTCAAGTTCAATTTCATGGGTAGATCTCGCGTTTAGAATGTAAGACTCTCAGCCAATGAGGATGAGGGTCAGTGGTGGGAGGGGGCGTTTTGCATTAGGGATTAAAGGTGCTGTCCTGCCCACAGGAGGCGCTTCCTCTCTTCGATAGTCTACTCGAAGAGTGGGACGCCCTTCTCGCGAGAATGTACAATAAACTTTGCTTTTCTCTAGAGCTCTCTCCAGCTTTTTTTATTAAATGGTGACCCTTCACCATTTCCGTACCACACAGTTTGGGGGCTCGTCCGGGATCCTTTACTCGGTGAGTAAGTGAACTCCTGGGTGCTAGTGGGATGGCGCCCTGCCTTGATTTAGGCAGCCCGCCAGCTTCCAGGGGCTTCTCCTTGCTCCCTGACGTAGAGTGGACCCGAAGTGGAGAAACTCAGAGAAAAGCAACGGAAACTCCGCGGTGAAAATCCCAACCGGTTGGTGGAGGACAGATCAGTCAAGTAATTTGTTGCGCAGCAACCCAGAGGTAAGCGTCCTGTGAAGCCCCTTGAGTCTAGTTATAGGTTCTGGAGGGGGCTGTAGACGGTAGACAGGAAGAGAGCTAGGCCTTCCTGGGTGACTGAGTTAACTGGTGACAGTTAGCGTGTTTGGGCGTTTTGGAGTCTGTTAAACTCCTTCCAAATTCAATGGGTGTGGCCTAGTCCCAGCCAGCCCTCGCGGAGAGAAATGAGAAAAATATCAGAAAATACCGGTAGATATTCCCTTGGGAGATAAATTAAGTAATTGGAACAAACTGCCAAAATATGAGGAAAAATAAAAAGCAAGAAAAAGCGGATAAGGTATTGTTGTTTTGTTGCAGACTGGTGGTGCCAAAAGGATTAAATGGTACCTGAAAGGAAGGACCTGAGAGGATTTAATTCCATTAGCTCTTCCAGGGGCCTTCGGGCGGGGAGGAGAACGAGGTCTTTTGAAGCAGGGGTCTTTCCAGCTGACCAGAAATAGCTGTTAGTAGATCCCATTTGGGATCAGAAACCCTGTACACAGGGAAGTTTGTGGGATTGAGCCAGTGAAGATGGTGGCTTCCTTCCTCTTCCTCCCACGTGTCCTGACTGCAGCAGGGCCATGTGGGCCAGGGGAAAGAAACCGCTATTTAGTGAAGTTCATTGTTTTAAATATGATAGCAAAGTAGTTTTATATTATTGGGAATTAAAGCTGTGATTGGGATTTTAAGTTAAAACATAGGTTTTTAAAACAATGCTGGTCGCTTACTTAGGGGAGGTTGTGGTTGTATCTCCCTACTTCCGATGGTATGTTTGCTAGAGGTAATTGGGTAATTTGTAACTGAGCTATGCCTTAAGTGTTTGTCAGCTCTGTTGGGCATGAAATTTGGGTCAGTTACGTGCAAACATTGAAGTGTAAAGTTTAAAAATATATACATATATATTTACTTAAAGACGGGACAGGAAAGATTGATTTGTAAAAGTAATTAATAGTTTAAATGGAGCTATGATATATTGGGTCGGGAAGCATGGTAGTGTGGGGGAAGGGTGACCACGTGGAGAGGTCCCTCCTCCCATTAAGTATAGTGGGGTTTTTTTTTGTTTGTTTGTTAGTTTGTTTTTAATAACTGCACCTCCTTGCTGATTTAGATATTAATTATTTCTACTGTTTAAAGGAACAGCCTACATTTAGATAAAATCTTTTGGGACTGAAGCTAATATTTACTTGGAGTTTTGAATTCAGGTATAACTGTTTGCAGAGGTCGTTAAACTCCACCATCTGGAGGTGGGATGGTTAAAATTAGGACAGCTACCTGAAGTAAAACTGCCTTAAATCATGCCCCTGGTTTTTCCTCTTATGTTTGTAATCAGAGCCAAGTGGTCAGTGAGATATACAGTGCTAGGACCGCTCCCACTTTGCCTTTCTTTTTGAGACGAAGCTGACAATCTCTGGAACCCCAATCCCAAGTTCCTGAATATATAAATCTATATTCAGATGCGTTTTTCATGTCTTGCATGATCATGGTGGGGAAAGAACTTTTGACACTCAATCCCCTATTAAATATGCAGAGAAGATGAAATGAAGGGGTATTCAAGTTAGAACAATATTAAATCTAGAGGGCTGGGAGATGGCTCACAGATTCCAGAGTGTTGAAACATGAGGCAATACTATTAGAAAAGAATGCTCCATAATCCAAGATCATAATTTTAATCCTGCTTCCTTTTTGTCCCCTGGAGAACAGAACTATTGCTGTATAAAACTGTATGACTATTGCTATTTTGGGAAATTTACTAGTCTGTTGTGTATAATCTGATAATTTCTGTAAACAGGGGGGGAAGGGAAACTGAGATTTCAACTGGTCAGAAAATTGGGAAAAACTGACGTCTTATTTCAGTTCAGGCCGAATTGGAAACTACTTACTCTTTGCTTACCTCATCATTTTGGTTCCCTGATGAAGGACCTCGAAAAATAGACATGCGGGGTTTGGAGAAGGCTGCAGAGACAAAAGGCCTTTACAGGGGACTCTAGCTGAAAATTTGCTAGACTATGATTGGCTAGCTTATGTTTTAACTTTGAATTATTGTCCTGACTCAGTCCTGCCTCAGTTTCCTTGCCTCTTAGTTCTGCCAAAAAAAAACACCCCCTGCCTCTTTATCAGAATACTTGATAAGACCTTATGTTTCAGAATAGCTGAATGTCTCTCCCATTACAAGTTAATGGGAATCTCTTATCAAAACTTCTTGAATTCTCTTGTGTGTCATTAGACATTCTGTATATGATTGTATTTGCATTGGATGTTTTTAAAAACAAACTGATTTGTATGAATAATGTTCACTTATGAAAGATCTACTTGGATATAAACTCATTGGGACAAATTCCTTATTGTTATCAACACAAGGTTATGATAAATATTTGTTTAGAATTTATGTATGGTTCTTCTAGGATGGTAAATGGGAAAAGAAATGGGTTTGTTAGAACTTCCACTGTTACCAAGGGCAGCCTATCTGCCCATTAGTTGGCTCAAACTTGTGAATTGTTGTGAATTGTATGCTTTAAATCAAGCATTAAAATTATTGCGTGACTAAGATGGGAATATATATATGCTGATTCTAAATATGCCTGGGGTGTGGTGCATGTATTTGAGAGGATTTGGGAGGAAAGAGGATATGTAAACAGTAAAGGTAAAGAACTGGTTCATCATACACTAGTCAGAGAGATACTAGAAAATATTCTGACTCCTAGGAATATAGCAGTAATACATGTAAAGAGACATCAGATGGGAAATTCTTTTGAGGTAAGGGGAAATAGATTAGCAGACCGGGAGGCCAAGGGAGCCGGAGACCAGGATATTTCTCATATAATGGCTTTGATACCTGTACTTCCCCCTAGTCTACCCTCTCCTAGTTTTACTCAGGAGGAAAAAGAGAAGGCCTCAACTCTCGGAGCAGTTGAGAACTCGGAAGGACGATGGCTCTTACCTGACGGCAGAGAGGTACTGACCAAAGCAAGTATGAGGCAAGTCCTTCAGCAACTGCACCAGGCCAGCCATTGGGATGTCCAAAACCTGTGTGATGCTATACTGACAAGGTATGTTTCCCCCGGCCTATATACTATGGCTCGACAACTGGTGGACGGTTGTCTTGTTTGTCGAAGGACTAACAGGGCTGCCCAACGCCAGCTTGCAAAAGGGGGACGACCTCCTGGAATCAGATCATTCCAAAGCATCCAGGTGGACTTTACTGAGCTGCCACCAGTGGGTCGAGTTCTTGCTGGTCATAGTGGACCATCTGACCTCATGGGTGGAGGCATTCCCGTCAGGCCGAGCAACTGCCTCGACAGTAAGTAAGGTCTTATTAGAACAAATTATTCCTAGATATGGAATGGTGGAGAGGATAGACTCGGATCAGGGAACACATTTTTCTGCCCAGGTATTGCAGAATCTGATTAGGGCCTTAGAAATCACTTGGGATCTCCATACCCCTTGTCATCCTCCCTCTTCTGGGAAAGTAGAAAGGATGAACCAAGAAATAAAATGGCAGCTGACTAAGTTATCTTTAGAGACCCAACTACCTTGGACGAAATGCCTTCCTCTCGCTCTGGTTAGAATCAGGACCAAGCCACGTAGAGATATTGGGCTTTCACCTTATGAATTATTGTATGGTCATCCTTTCCAGGCTTATTCTAAGGGAGACTGGGACCCTATTTTAGAAACTAAGGATTTGTTTGTTAAGAGATATGTGAAATCATTGCTGGAACATTTGCAAGGACTTCAACAAAAAGGGCTAATAGCTCAGACTTCTAGGTTTCCCTGTTCATAGAATTTAGGTTGGTGATTGGGTGCTGATCCGTTCCTGGAAGGACGAGAAGCTGACTCCGTGCTGGGACGGACCCTACCAAGTGATACTGACTTCAGATACTGCGATTCGCACCCAGGAACGAGGCTGGACACACCACACCAGGACAAAAGGACCTGTGGCGCCACCTTTATCAGAGTGGACAGTTGAAGACAGGGGAGACCTCCAATTACATAAGAGGAGGGGACCTCCACTGAATGGGAACACTGATTCTGAATCCAGTGCATTGTGACTGTATGACTTCTCTTTTCTTACTTTGGGTCTCTTTGCCTGTTTGTGATTTGATATATTTTCCTTTGGGAAGTTCACCTTAACTTTACGGTGTTATAATAGTTGAACATTATGAGGCTCTCCCTAAGCTTTGGGTTTATCTATTTCCTTATGACATTCTAGAGATGAGAACCAATTTCTCCTGCTCATGCAAGAATATAGGGAGGACATTTAACTTATCAAATTGTTGGATCTGTGGTGGATCCCAACAATTGAACCAATGGCCATGGGTACCTGTCCCCTTAAGCCCAGCCTGGATCCTTAGCAACAGATCCCAAATTCATAATGGGACCGGTTTCTGGAATTTAGAAGAGAAACATCAGTGGTCATTGACAGAAGATAGGAAAGGGAAATACTGCTTAAATCAGACAGGACGAGGTTTGAAGCTGGGAAATAGTGTTTGTGAGTGGACCTATTCGAGAACAGACCTGAGGCCAAAGACAATTGACTGTACAAAAATGTCTAAATATTGGCAGAATAAGGGGAGGAATCCTCAATTGAAGTGTGGAAAGGACTGGAAAGACTGTACCTTGAATGCTCTCCCAGAAATAGGAGAGCAGGGATATTGCTATCAACAAGTCACTACTGCTGAGTGTAGTGAAGTAGAATGGGATGTATTAAGATGTATAAAAGAGAATAAGAGGAAAAGGAACATATACATTGGGTACAGTTACCAATGGGGTTGGTATAATGTCACCCCAGGGACACCCGGGCAACATGGGACTCTGTTTTCCACATTTTGGAGTACCTCTAATCTAACAGGCCAGTGGCCAGTTGCCAATTGTAGTTGGAGAAAAGAGCAAGGTTTATGGAAATGCCAGTATGACCCCTTTGTGGGGGGAAGCCCCCTAGGGATGAGAGACCAACAATATTACCCTTTTACAAGGAATAGCTCAGACATATTTCCAAGGGAACAACCTGCTCTAAAGGGTCATTATTGGATCTGTGGTTTAACTGCCTATAATCACCTGCCTCTCAATTGGACAGGGAATTGTTATATTGGACTAATAAAGCCAAGATTTTTCTTTCTTCCCTAACAGGCAAACCAATATTTAGGGATTCAGTTGTATGATGATTTGGGAAGGGAGAAACGGAGTTTAGATACCTCCATCACTTGGACTGGAGATGCAAATGGTTGGGGTGAGAGGCCTGGCCTCCAGAAAGAATAGTCAAAGAGTATGGGCCAGTGACCTGGGCTCAAGATGGAAGTTGGGGATATAGAACTCCAATATAGATGTTGAACAGGATAATTAGGCTTCAGGCAGTTGTAGAGATTATCACCAATCAGACAGCTGAGGCACTACATCTTTTGGCTGATGAAGCTACTCAACCAGAGAGGCTGTTTTACAACATAGACTTGTGCTGGATTATTTGTTGGCTGAGGAAGGGAGAGTTTGTGCTAAACTAAATTTATCCACATGTTGTATAAAGATTGATAACAATGGTAATCTAGTGAAGGAAATCACTAAGAACATTAGGAAACTTGCTCCTGTTCCTGTACAGACTTGGACCTCACTGTTCAATACTTCTAGATGGTCCTGGTTTGGGAAGCTGGTGGAAGCAGCTCCTTTGGCTTGGCCTTATAGCCCTTAGTGGTGTTATATTATTCCCTATCTACATCCCTTGTTTGATCAGATTAATAACCAGAATTGTCCAAAACTCATCATCTGGAATGATCAGGTTGGAAGAGAAAGCTGAAGGGTCTGTTAGATGGATGCTGTTAAAAGGGTAAGGGTGGAGCCGGTGGCCCAAGGCCAACAGAAACCAGAAGGAAGTGAGGAATTCATAGGGAATGTGAAATTATGTTACAAAAATTTGAAGAGATCTCAGTGTACAAAATAAGAGGAGGGACTGAATGAGATGAGGTGAGATCTTTCAAGACAGTTGTGAAAATCGAGTAAGGCTTCATCTACTTCAGAGTTCGAGTAGGCCTGAAGGACTCTGAAGGGCATTGCCTTCCCCTCCTATGATATCTCCCTATTTCATCCAAATATGGGCAACTATGTACTTATTGGTCAAGTTCAATTTCATGGGTAGATCTCGCGTTTAGAATGTAAGACTCTCAGCCAATGAGGATGAGGGTCAGTGGTGGGAGGGGGCGTTTTGCGTTAGGGATTAAAGGTGCTGTCCTGCCCACAGGAGGCGCTTCCTCTCTTCGATAGTCTACTCGAAGAGTGGGACGCCCTTCTCGCGAGAATGTACAATAAACTTTGCTTTTCTCTAGAGCTCTCTCCAGCTTTTTTTATTAAATGGTGACCCTTCACCATTTCCGTACCACACATAGGTAATGCATAGGACCTGCAGTCAGAAGACCTGAGTTTAAATGTGATTTATTAGCTATATGATTTTGAGCAAGCCACTTAACTTCTGTCTGCCTTAGTTTTTTCAACTGTAAAATGATGAAATAACAAGTTTGGAGTTGTGTGGTCTAACAATTGAGAACTTTACCTAATCCCTAGGAGAGAATCACTTAGAAATTTTTTCCCCCTCTTTCCCTGCCTCACCTTCAGGTCACTACAACTTCAGGAGAGAGTGGCAAATACAATCCATAAGAGAGCCACCTTATGGTCACAATGGTTGGGACAAGAGTGTATAAAGGGGTGCTGTATGGAACAGGCTGCAAAGAGAGAAGGAAGGACTCTGGATATCAGGAATGATGTCTGATGACCTTGTATTGAGTTCTCTTGGTGACATATATGACTCCTTGTAGAAATATTGCTTCAAAGAACATGGCCTATACCAAAATACTCGTTTTTACAATTATTCCCTTTGATATACTAGATCAGATGCTTGGATCATATTGAACTAAACAAAATCGACAAGAATCCTTGTGCTTTACACCGCCCCCCCAAGTCCCATTCCTACAATACATTGCTATTTAAGTCAAATATTTTGAGGACAAGTCATTAATTCTTCTTACCTGAGGTATTACTGAGCGTGGAATAACTGGATGATTGATTGATAAAGGAACCTAGAGGTGTCTCACTGGACATAATCAAATTCACTGAACTCTTGTCTTGTGAAATACAATTTGTTGCTTCAAGAAATGAATCTTCAGCTACTTTCCCCCTATTTGTCTAAAATGTCAAAGCAAAACAAGAAATTAATTTTCTATTTTATAGACTTCTAAATAACGTTATCCCTTTGATAAGAAACATAAGCATCTCTATTTACCTGGGGGTCTAGTCTTAAAACCTTTACATGGTAATATACAGAAGTTAAAAATATTCCTTCTATCATTGATAAAATGGAAATGAATTACTGGAGATAGTAAAATTTTCAAATTTTTTTTAAAATTGAAAATTGCCATTAAAAAAGCCACGTGAGATCAAGTTTCTTCCAGGACAAAGTTGTACTCTGTCTCTTGAAGACAATAATACAATAATGCAATCCAAAAAGCTACTACATGTCATCACTGGGAAAGGTGCTAGAGACAGACAAATGCAAACAAAACAGTTAAGAGCCCAAACACTTCTGATAAAGACTGGAGATGGGAATGGGTGTTTCATCCAATAAGAGAAAGGAATATGGTGGACATCTCAAATTGGTACTTGTGAAAAAAAGATCAGATTTCAAATAAGATAAATTTGGTATTCCATTTAAATTCAATAAACTTTCATTAAGGTTTATCTCTTTCCTGCTCTAGAATGGGAGAACTACTGAAGATTTCTATAGAATTGTCCCCTAGATGCTCTGTTTCTGAGTTCAGAATCAAAGCAGACATGAAGATAAGAAGAAAAAGGGACCCAAGTGTCAAGGAAAAATCTGAAGAAAATGTTTTGAACTGGTGGTGGAGAGAGAAGAAAAGAAAAAAATGAGAGAGGTTAGAATGGGCTCTAAAAGATGGCGTCAACTTCAACAAATGGGGACTGGGATGGTAGATTCCAGGCATGATGACCAGACAGAGTGACATGGGAATGGTTGGGATAAGAGTATGTTAAGGGACAAAGTGTGCAACAAAATGAAAAGAAGGAAGATAAGGCTCTGGATGTCAGGAATGAGAATGTATACTTTTATTGATGAGTAATAAGGAATGACTGAAGGTTTTTCAGTAGAAAAATAAAACAAGAGAGATAACGTGAAGCTTCACTTAGTAGTGGTAGGCAGGCTGAACTAGAACATGGTCAGGATGAAGGCAAAAAGACTAGTGAGGAAGCTAAAATTGAAATGCCTATTTTAATTATCTGATTTTATTCTTCTTGGTTTAGAATCTTGAATAGGATCAGAAGTAGCAAAAGAAAATATCTTAATTATGGCAAGATGAGAATTTCCTGAAGACAGAGTATCAAAATTGTAGGGTGACAGATTTAGATCAGGAAGGGATTTCAGAGATGAACTAGTCTACCCTCTTTTTTTTTTTTTTTTTTTCCCCCTGAGGCTGGGGTTAAGTGACTTGCCCAGGATCACACAGCTAGGAAGTGTTAAGTGTCTGAGACCAGATTTGAACTCGGGTCTTCCTGAATTCAAGGCTGGTGCTCTATCCACTGCACCACCTAGCTGCCCCCCTTCCTTCACTTTCAAGAAAGGGACTCTGGGTGTAGAATACTGCATACACTGTCAAATTCAGTTTATATGAAGTTTTGCCAAATTACTTTTATTCTTAGTTACAAGAGAAAGCCTTCTCTGTAGAGAACAATGTAGAGACATATTTGGAAAGGCAGGTAAAGTAAGAATAAAAGTTATTAATGAAATTCTAAAGAGTATTTTGAATCTACTGCCGAGACACAATTGTAACTCATTGACATCTTACATAATTCCAATTCTCAGACTTCCAGGAATTTTTTTTCCAAGTTGAATACAAACTTCATTTAAATTTAAGAATCAATCAAGCAATGGCTTTATAACAATTTTTGGATATTACTTTATTTTTCACTTTACTTACAAATTACTGCCTGAACTTCAAAGAATAGGATAGTTTGTTGAAAGGAAAATGATTTTGTCAAAAATCCAAAGATAACCACAATGGTTAAGCTGTAAATGTTCTAAAGATGACATTGTTTTCATTAAAATGAAAATAAATCTGGTAGGTGTCTTAAGCCAGTTATGTCAAAAAGTTTTATTCAGTTGTAAGATTCCACTTCTCATGAGGAAGTCATGGTGTAATCATTGGCATTCAAAGGCAAAATAGAGTTGGAGGCTCCTCTGGGAAGATTATGATTACATTAAAATATGTAGGCAGCTTTGGACTGGAAAAAAATCTCATTCAAATTATGTTAACTGAAGAGAAATTCTCCTTTTCTCCCTCACAGCAGGGTGCTGACATTTACAAGAAATACACTCTGCTCAGCAGGAAGAAACCCTGGATGCATGAAAGTTTATTTGCTTGAACTCGGTGAAAGTGGAAAATTGCTGAATAGGCTGAAGAAAGTGAATGTTCTCGCAATTTCTCAAGATTTGAAACAAGAAGCAGTCTCTGACTAGGAATTTTAGATGTTTCTGGCTTATTATTTCTATGATTCATTACTGCCCATGTTTAACTTGGCTAAAGGGAGTGAGTTACCCACCTGAGATAACACAATATATTTTATCATCAAGTTCATACCTGGAAACAATGCCTTTTTTGAAAGTAGGAAGAAATCTCAGAGGTCAAGGAAAAAACAGAAATGGATGGTTAAGTGAGATGCTTAGGATCACAGGGGTAAGTCCAGAGAGTGTAGTAGAAAGGGAATCCAAAGTTCAAGCCTTGACTTTTTTCTTAGACTCTGAGTTTCAGTTTCTTAATCTGAAAAATGGTTCTTAATATATTTATATTACTTATCTTACAGGGCTGTTGAGAGGAACAAATGAGATACAGACATATGTAAAAGCCATATTGTTCATAGTGGAGGTTTGGGTCTAGAATTCAGATTGTAAAGATCTACCGATAGCTAGAAGAGGGAGCAAATCCTGCACATTGTAAAAGCCAAAAACATTTAATCTGTGAGCTTTAAAATGACATTAATAGAGTACATGCAATGTGACGGAAGCTTTCCTCTAAAACATAGGAAAGAGGACAGACACAGCTGTTACCATTTTAGAAATGTTCATCTTAAGTTCTTTTAGGGGCTATTTATACAGATATAAAATAAAAAATGATCAGAAAGAATGAAAGTAGGATTTAGGTATATGTTTAAAATATCCTCTGCAAAACTGTACTCATTTTTCTCTCATTCACCAAAATAACTACCCCCCACGTGTCTATTTTGTTCTTTAAATTAAATTTTGAAAAAAGTGTTTAAAAACATCTAATTCACTTTTTCTCCTTTCTATTCACTCTCCCTTGTCATTGGAAAAGAAAAAGAAAAAAATTCTTTGCAACACACTAACTTAGTCAAATAAGACAAATTCCCACATTAGCCAAGTCTAAAAAATATATATGAATTTACACTGATTTGATTATCCCTTTTTCAAAAAGTAGGTAGCATGCAAAACAATTCTTAAGCTTTTTTTTTTTTTTAAATAATTCCTTAGTGATGAAATTCCTGAACCTTTAGGGAGTATAGTAGATTTTTGCCACAAGTGGTCTCTTGGAAGCGAGGTTTGACATTTGAAGGTCAGAACTGGTGAACACAAAGCTGATACAGCAATTCTACTAACCACATCCTCTTCTGGTATTCCATATCCTGAGGCCAACTACACATAATTCTGCATGTGAGCCAAGTACTCCCAGAAACAAAATGATCCATTTAAGTAATTCAGCTCAGTCAATAATAGTTAAGCGTTTGCCTAATGCTTTGAGTCTATGAATGTGGTATTTTCCCCTTAGTGATCCATTAAACAATGTAAAATTATATGCTTAAAAAGGACAAACAAATCCTTAACTTATTGGAATAAAATGAAAAATGTGAATATTTCACTTAACTTGAGTATGACAGGAATGAATAAACAGGGATTTCTATTTACCTTAGGGTTAGAATTATCTGAGGTTATAGTTGGTTGTCCATAGTGAATGCCATGGTGATGACCTATAAAGAATGGAGAAAAGTGATGATAATGCAGCAGAAAAAAAATAATCAGATTAACTTCAAATAAGCTAAGACTGGCATTTATTCTAGTGCCATAATGGCATAATATCAAAAGACTTATAAAAAAGATTTAGATTTAATTGAATAGTAGATAAAAAGTCACAGTCATGGAATGTTGGAATTGGAAGAAACTTTAGAGATTATCTAATCAACCCTATCATTTTATCAGCATCCTAACATGCTGCTTACCTTATACTATTCCTTTTTAGAAACCACTTTTTAGATATTCCCAATAAATGGATCACACACATCTATCATCAGTGTAAAAATTGATGGAAAAGTGTTAGAATGCAATGGAATGTTAATGATATTAGGAAATGACTAAACTATGATATATAAATGTAAGAAAGACCAATACAAAGAATTCAGAGCAGCATAGGAAAGCTTAAATGAACTGATTCAGAGTGAAGTAATCAGAACTAGAAAAATATATATATATATACCAAAACTATTCATGAAAATGGAAAGAACAAAATCTCCCAAAAAGAAAGCCAAATAATTCTAATGACTAAGGTTAGCCCCCAGAGAAGAGGTGATAAATGCAGCTCCCTCCTTTCTTTGCAAGTTTAGTTATATGCATGTGGAACACTGCCTAAAATGAAAGATTCGGTGATTATTGGCTAATTTTGCTGAATGACTTTGTTTTTCTTTTATTTGTTATTTGTTAGAAGGGACAGCCTACTGGCTAGGGAAGAAGGAAAGATATATTTAGAAATTAAGGTGATCTAAACATCTAGTACATTCAAGTTCATTTTGTAGCTAATGAAATTTAGGTTCAGGACTGATCACTTTTTGGTATAGTTATAGAAACATGAGCAACTGATTAACAGTTATTCTTTTTATATCATGAAAGTTAGGGGTGCAATGTCCTTGCTATCTGAAATACCTGTATAAAATTCTTTATTTTATTTATCTTTATTTCCCTTTGTACTAGAGAAGAAGTCTAAATTATTGTGGTATCAAGGTCTGGTCTTTTAATGTAGAAGCTGCTAAGTCATATGTTATCCTGTTTGTGCTTTCACTATACTTCGATTGCTTCTTTCTAGATGCTTGAAGTATTTTCTCCTTGACCTGGCTATAATATTCCTGGGAGTTTTCATTTTGGGATCTCTTTGGGATTGTTGGATTTTTTCCATTTCTATTTTACCCTCTGATTCTAGGATATTAGGACAGCTTTCTTTGATAATTTCTTGAAAGATGATGTTCCGGATCCTTTTTTTGATCATAACTTTCAGGCAGACCAATAATTTTTAAATGATCTCTCCTAGATCTATTTTCTAGATCAGTTATTTTTCCAATGAGATAGTTCACCATTTTTCTATTTTTTTTTTCATTTTCTTTTGGTTTTGCTTTATTGAATCTTGATTTCTCATAAAATCATTAACTACTGTTTGCTCAATTTTAATTTTTAAGGAATTATTTTCCTCAGTGACCTCTTTTGTACCTCCTTTCCTAATTGGCCAATTTTGCTTTTCAAGGCATTATTCTTTTCATTTGTGCTTTTTTTGTACCACTCAGTTTTTTCCTAAGTTTCTTCCATTTTTCTTAATTTTCAAAATTCCTTTTGAGCTTTTTCCATGGCCTGAGACCAATTCTTATTTTTCTTGGAGGCCTTGAATGTAGGAGCTTTAATTTTGCCATCTTCTGAGTGTGTGTTTTGATCTTCCTTGACACCATAGTAACTTTTTATAGTCAGAATCTTTTTCTGTTGTCTGCTCATTTTCCTAGTTTATTATTTGACTTTTAACTCTTTGTTACAGTAGGACTCTGTTTCCAGGGTAGAGAGGGTGCACTATCCTAAGCTTCAGGGATTTTGTGCAAGAAAAATCAGAACAAAAAGGAAAAATATTTTATTTTCTTTCTTTTGAGAAAGAAAAAACAACAAAAATGTGAAAAAGAGTATGCTTCGATCTGCACTCAGGTTTCACACTTCTTTCTTTGGATATGGATGGTATTTTTTTTTTTTTTATCACAAATGTTTTGAAATTGTTTTTAGATCACTGTATTACTGAGAATAACTAAGTCTACCCTAGTTAATCATCACATAATCTTGCTGTTACTGTGTAAAACATTCTCCTGATTCTGCCTCATTTCACTCAGCATCAGTTCATGTATCTCCAAAGATACAAAAAGAGCTGCTACAAAGTTTTTGTAGCTGTGGGAACTTTTCCTTTTTTTAGGATCTCTTTGTGATACAGACCAAACCAGTACACAATTTTATAGCCCTTTTGTTCTCCAAAATGTTTGGATCAGTTCACAACTCTACCAAGAGTGCATTAGTGAGAGACTACATTTCTTTTTGTTTATATTTGCATCTCCAGGGCTTAACAGAGTGCCCAGGACACAGAAAGTGCTTAGTGAATACTGACAGACTGGAAAGTCCAGCAGAACCTCCATTACTCCTTGCTGAAAAGCTGATTTTTGAGTGTGTACTCACCTAGTTAGAAAATAGCCAGAATTATGTAGCCACAATGTAGTGAACTTGGAGTAGAAGATCTGAGTTCGAATCTTGTGTCAGAGATATTATTTATGTGATTACAGGCAAGTTTTTAATTTCTTAAAGCCTTAACTTCCTCTTCATCTATAAAATGGGAATTTTTTTATATGTGTGTGTGTGTGTATCATATACTTGTGAGGAAAATGATTTGCAAAACTTTAAAAGCAGATTATAGATAAGCTAGATGTTCTATAACGTATCATTCCTTATTTTCAAAAGGCACATCAATCAGTTATTCACCCCAATGTCCATGATATTCTCTATAGAATCTTGGCCACGTCCATATTTGAATTCATTTTGTTTAGGAATTCAACAAATATTTTTGAAGATGAAAATATTATAATGACATGATATAAGCAATTTGTTTCCTAAAATATTATCCTTACCATTAGCATTAGTTGACCTTGAATTTAAACTGGCATGTCTCTTTGACTTGGGAACCACTGGATGACCATCTCTATGATAGCAAGAAAAAGATATTTGTAAGTTACATGGGAAATCCATTGTTCAGACACTTCAAAATATTAGCTGTTTAGTATGATACTTAACTTTTTAATATAATTTTGCTTTGAGATCTACTTAAATACAAAATAATATATCCTCCTTCCTTTACTGTTTCCCCACTCCAATATTGCAATATACTCAGTGCTCAAAAGTCCTGTTACTTTGATGCCTGATTAACTTTTGACTTAACAGTAATAGGTCTCAGTAAATTTTTAACATTAAGATATTCAACCATGTTTTTCTTTCACTGAAGTATAAAGCTTAGAAAACTGTGCAAAAGGTCACATGATAACTTTCACTGGCTTGAGGTGGCAGTAGAATAGAGGGGAAAGTCCCAGAAATATATTTGGTCAGAATTTAGCAATAATTTTTGCCTTGGGCATAGTTTTACGTTCAGTGCTGCTAGATACCCTTTCACTGTTAATAAGACACTGAGAGCAAAAGCACAGAATAATATGGTACCAGTCATTACTGCTGTTGCCTCTCACTTGCCCATCCAATCAATGTTAGCACTGGTATCTACAGTGTTGATTCCCATAGTGCTGATGGGTACAGATATCCAAAATAACAGTAATAAAAGGGCTCTGGTTATTGCTTCAGCAACCCAAATTCCCCCATTTTCCATTTTTATAATGGTAGTATGGGATTTCTGAGATTTAAAAACAATTCACTGGCAATGGAAAAGATAACTCTTTCCCCCAAAATATTTTTCAGATTGTCTGACCTACTCTCACCAATTATTTGAAAAGCCTCATTGGGCAAATGCTTCTTTGCCAATCTAATCCTTAGAAAGACATTAGAAATCAGGCCCGTTAATTCCCCACTGGGAAAAAGGGAAAACATACACAGTATTAAAGGAATTAATGCTATTAGCAAGTCAACTAACAAATTGACTAAAACAGTAATAAAATCTCACATTTGAAAGATAAGCTGTGAAACTCTTGCAAATAGATAATATAGTATGATACAACAGACTATATGAGAGCTTTCCCTGGCATTTATGTATCCTTGATCTAGTATCTAGATCTACCATATCTACAACCTGGATAGATTACATTCATCTTCATTTTCACAATCTATTTCCAAAGATTATAGTAGGAAAAAAGTATTATTTACTGTTTTCTTTTAGCTCATGTAGTCTTTAGGATGTAATCTATTTGCTTCTAAGAATTCCTTTCTTGTTAAGCAATCTAGCCTTACTAACAGGAGTCTAGCATGATCACTTTTCATTTCCTTCTGGGCTGTGCTTCTAATCAGATACCTTCATTTTCTCCTCCTGTGTCCCCCTTGACTCCAATCCATTACTCCCCCCACCTACTTTTCAGCTCCCCTTTTCTGTGTTCCTTTAGAATGTAAACTTCCTGAAAACATAGACTGACTTTCCTCTTACTTGTATTTATATTCCCAGCTCTAAGCATAGTGCTAAATAAATGCTATCTTAACTTTATGACTAAATCTGAAAAAGTTTAAGGAATGAGTGTAACATATATCAAGAAAGGAGCAAATACCTTGTTGCTTTCAGCACCACTGAGGGAAATGACATTTCCAGTATTCTTTCAGCCTCTTTCAAAGTCATCCCCTGTGTACTGATTCCATTCATATAATGGATTATGTCTAATGGCTGAAGATCACCCTCAATGGCAGCAGTTGATTTTGGATTGATATCACTAATATAGATCACCTGGTAAATGCTGTCATGACCTCCAGATAAAGATAATCCTTCAAAGGAAAAGAAAATATGCTCAGTAAATTTTTTTTGTTTGGTAATAAAAGGAAACTTTTTTATTGTGACCAATAAAATGTTTCAGTAAAAAATTTTTAATTTGGCATTACCAAATTCTTTTTTGAGGCACATTAGTGTAATATCAGGTAGCAGATGAGGCAAAATTGGGATCTTAGGTAACTCCAGAATCCGTCCAAGAACTAATCTGACTGTCTTTGGTGCAGCCCGAAGTAAAGTCACTGCATCTGTATGAGTCATGTTAGTGACATCTGTGTCATTAACCTGAAAAGATGTAAAAAGAAGATTATAATTTTATGGCAGTGGTGGAAAACTTAAAGAGAAACTGAGTTTACTAATCTCATGAATTCATTTAAAAATGTAATTATCGATGTTTTATTGTATTTTTAATTTAGTTTGTTAAATATTTCTCAATTGCATGTTAATGTGGTTCAGGCCACACCTGGGAATATTGCTAACCATAAATGTGGCCTGTTTGTTTGGCACTTAATATTTATGGGATATGCGTCAAGGTTGCCAAGGAAGTCATATTAATACATTTAATCTATTTAAAACAGCTTGGCCAAAAACAGATGCATGATGAACGGTAGCCTCTCTGATTAATTGAATATTTTATTTCTTTTAACTTGTAAATAAAATGAAAATGGAAAATATATAGGTAACATAAATCTAATACAAGATATCTCACTAAATTCAAGACTAAAAATCTGCTCTCAAATTTTATAGCTTAGTGAAAAGAATAAGTTAACCTGCTTATTTTTTTAAAAATTAAAGCTTTTTATTGACAAAACATATGCATGGGTAATTTTTCAACATTGATCATTGCAAAACCTTCTGTTCCAAATTTTTCTCTCCTTCCTCCCTACCTCCCTCCCCTAGATGGCAGATAGTGCAATACGTGTTAAATATGTTAAAATATATGTTAAATCCAATATATATGTACATATTTATACAGTTATCTTGCTGCACAAGAAAAAAAGTATCTAGAGAGAAAAAAACCTGAGAAAGAAAACAAAATGCAAGCAAACATCAACAAAAAATGCAAAAATGCTGTGATGTGGTCCACCCTCAATTCCCACAGGCCTCTCTCTGGGTGTAGATGGTTTTCTTCATCACTGAACAATTGGAACTTAACCTGCTTATTTCTAAAATGCTTCAAAAAGCTGGTAGTAGCTTTAAAAGTGGCCTTTTTCATCAGAAGAAACACTATTATCCTTGTATTGGCTCTGTTCTATTCTTCTTTTACTAATGATATGCCTTTCCCCTCTATCTCTTATTTGTCTTACCTTTATGAGTCGGTCCCCAGGTCTGAGCCTCCCATCACTTTTAGCTGGATCTTGAATGACATCATGGACATAACAGCCAACACTCTCAGCACCTTTGGTAACTGTAAATCCTAGGCTACCTTTCTCCGATTTTGTCAGAATAATATGGAGTTCCACTTCCTAATGGAAGAAAATGGTGATTCAGGCATGTTATACCATGTAGTCAGAGAAAGAAAGAGGGGGCATGCAGAAGGAAGTTTAAAACATAACTTTTTCTTTTTGCCTAGAAATAGCCAAAAAAAATTTCCTAAGGATACTTATAATTTCAACATGGATAAAGATATAGTTGGTAGATAGAACTTTATAACTTAGCAATGATTAACAAAGAAATTTCTTTTTTTTTTCCAAAGAAATTTCTAAGATAAACTATAATAGCCAAGAAACTAGGTCCCCCTAGAAAAATTTTCTCTAGATTCCGTATGATGGTTCTACAGAAATTTGTATGAGTTTAAGGAAGCTATGGAACAGCTTTGTAGAGGAAGGCAAAAATGATAACATTAATATCAAATCTTGCTCATGTGTGATGATACTGCTCAAAATCAAATCCAGAAAGTGGGGGCATCCAGCATTTTGAGACTAAATAGGCATTATTATAAGTTTGAAAAGATGCTTATAAAATTAAGCAAATGACAATGTAAAGAGTATCCTTTACACATGAAAAATGGCATCACAGGGTGAGGGAAACAATACATTAAGTTCACTTCAAAAGTCTGCAAAAAAATTTGCAATTTGTCAAGTTTAGGAGTTCAGTGTATTAGGCAGAGACATTCTATATTGGTGTTATTATTCTTAACCAATTCAAAAAACAAACCATAGTCTTTGTTCCTGTGAAAAATATATTCTCCTGAACAGTCTTGAGAAGAAAGAAAATTTTAATTTAGAAGATAAGAGAATTCACCGGCTCATAGTCTTCAAGTTGTTTTTCTAAGCTGTTCTCCAGACATGCCATGTCTTCTTGTGTAGGGAGTTCTGAAGTATGATGTACACAATTGTTATCAACTGAATTGGAGGAGACATCCAACTGTATTCTGCCACCCTGAAGAGGTGCTATCTCCAATGGCAAAGGAGAAGGAGGATTGCTACAGGGAGACAACACAAACAAATATTTTCTAACATCTTACCTTTTTTTTTTTTTTTTTTTTTAACTGAGGCAATTGGGGTTATTTGACTTGCCCAGGGTCACACAGATAGGAAGTATCATCTTACCTTTTTTCTTTCTTTTTTTTTTTTTTTAATTAATCAGTGGTATCCTATTTTATAATTACATGTAAAGATAGTTTTCAACATTTATTTTTCTAAGATTTTGAGTTCCAATTTTTTTCTTTCCCTCCTTTTACCACACTTCTCAAGACAACAAGCAATCTAATATAGTTGTACAATCTTGTACAATCATTTTAAACATATTTCCACATTATTTAAGTGTAAAAGAAAAATCAGAACAAAAGGGGAAAAACCACGAGAAAGAAAAATCAAACAAACAAACAAAAGGTAAAAATAGTATGCTTCAATCTGCATTTAGTCTCCATAATTCTCTCTCTGGCTGTAGAAGGCATTTTTCATCCCAAGTCTTGCTGGAATTGTCTTGGGTCACTGTATTACTGAGAAGAGCTAAGTCTATCATAATTAACACCTTAACTCTTAACTCAAGATGTGAATCCAATGAATTAAGAGAGCATGCCCGAGAACTCATGAGCAAAAAAATTTTAAATAAACTCAAGCATTTGATGTGCAGCATGATGAATATGAAATACTGGAGTACTCATACCAGTTATATGAAATAAACTCTGAAGCATCATCCAACTCTGAAATTCTACAAAACATTTAAGCGTTACTTTAATAGTATTTTTTCAAATATATGATGTTTTCAAAATTCATCTTTGTAAAACCTTGTGTTCCAGATTTTTCTCCCTCCCTTAGAAGCAAGCAACTCCATATAATTTAAACACGTGAAATTCCCTCAGAAAACTTCTCGAAACCAAGCCTCTGAACAGTGTCTTGATGGAATGAAACTCCAGCTTAAGATAAGCTGGAAAAACTTCAAGAAAGAACAGTCTTACTGGGGTGAAAAAGGTGTTCAGTTCAGTTCAGAGAGATTCTGGGAAAGCTGGTGAGAGGGTCTTAATTATAGTAAGTCAGCAAGAAAGCAAATCAGCAACTAAGATCCTCAGGCCTGGATCAGTAGAGGAACAGAACAGTAGGGCAGCTTCTAGTCCCAGTTCAGAAGGCAAACTCTGGGGAATCTGGCGATTTCTTGAAAAAAGCAGGCAAAGCTACCTCTTACAAACACAAGGGGCCTCTGTGCTCAAAGGCAAGGCACAGAGCTGCACAGGAAGATTGGGACAGCACCCCCTTTACCTCAGAAGCAGAGCTCAACCATAAAAAAAATAAGAAATACCAAAAGAAAAGTAAAGAAAACAGCAAGAAACAGAAAAGAACGTTGACCATAGAAAGCTACTATGGAGACAGGGAAGATAACTCTGATGAGGAAAAAATGTCCACAGAGGAAATTTCAAAGAGTGATATGAATTGGTGTCAAGCCCAAAGATGCTTCTTGGAAGAGCTCATAAAAGATTTAAAAAGGCAAATAAGAAAGATAGAAGAAAAAAAATAAGAAAGGAAATGAATAGCATACATGAGAGAGTGAACAGTTTGGAAAAGGAAGGAAAAAAATTGACTGAAGAAAACTCAAAAAATACAACTGGCCAAATGCCAAAAAAAAAAAAAAAAAAAAATCACTGAAGAAAACAACACCTTCAAAAACAGAATTGATCAAATGGAAAAAGAGATACAAAGATACAAAAGCTAATGTTAAAAACTAGAATGGGGAAAATGGAGGATAATTGCTTTTTGAGTTATGTTGTAAAAGAAAAATCAGAACAAAAGGGAAAAGCTATGAGAAAGAAAAAGCAAACAAACAAAAAAGCAAGAATCAAACTAAAAAGAATGAAAAAAATGGAAGAAAATGTGAAATATCTCATTGGAAAAATAACCACCCTGGAAAATAGATCCAGAAGAGACAATCAAAAAATTATTAGCCTATGTGAAGGCCTTGACCAAAAAAGGAACCTGGATAGCATTCTTCAGGAGATCATTAAGAAAAACTGCTCTGACAATTCTCAGATGAAGAAATTTAAACGATTTCTAGCCAAATGAAAAGATGCTTCATGTCATTATTAATCAGAGAAATGCAAATTAAGACAACTCTGAGATACCACTACACACCTGTCAGATTTGCTAGAATGACAGGGAAAAATAATATTGGAGGGGATGTGGGAAAACAGGGACACTGATACATTGTTGGTGGAACTGTGAATACATCCAGCCATTCTAGAGAGCAAAATTTGGAACTATGCTCAAAAAGTTATCAAACTGTGCATACCTTTCGATCCAGCAATGTTACTACTGGGCTTATATCCCAAAGAGATATTAAAGAAGGGAAAGGGACCTGTATGTGCAAGAATGTTTGTGGCAGCCCTCTTTGTAGTGGCCAGAAACTGGAAACTACGTGGGTGCCCATCAATTGGAGAATGGCTGAATGAATTTGTTGTATATGAATATTATGGAATATTATTGTTCTGTAAGAAATGACCAGCAGGAGGATTTCAGAAAGGCCTGGAGAGACTTACATGAACTGATGCTGAGTGAAATGAGCAGGACCAGGAGATCATTATATACTTCAACAACAATACCACATGATGATCAATTATGATGGATGAGGCCCTCTTCAACAATGAGATGAACAAAATCAGTTCCAATAGAGCAGTAATGAACTGAACCAGCTGCACCCAGTGAAAGAACTCTGGGAGATGACTATGAACCACTACATAGAATTCCCAATCCCTCTATTTTTGTCCGTCTGCATTTTGGATTTCCTTCACAGGGTAATTGTACACTATTTCAAAATCTGATTTTTTTTGTACAGCAAAACAACTATTTGGACATGTATACATATATTATATTTAATTTATACTTTAACATATTTAACATGTATTGGTCAACCTGCCATGGGGGGGAGGGGAAGGAGGGGAAAAATGAGAACAAAAGGTTTGGCAGTTGTCGATGTTGTAAAGTTACCCATGCATATATCTGGTAAATAAAACTATTTAAAAAAAAGAAAGAAAGAAAGAAAGAAAGAAAGAAAGAAAGAAAGAAAGAAAGAAAGAAAGAAAGAAAGAAAGAAAGAAAGAAAGAAAGAAAGAAAGAAAGAAAGAAGAAAAAGAAAGAAAGAAAGAAGAAAAGAAAGAAAGAAAAGAAAGAAAGAAAGAAAAGAAAGAAAGAAAGAAAGAAAGAAAGAAAGAAAGAAAGAAAGAAAGAAAGAAAGAAAGAAAGAAAAGAAAGAAAGAAAGAAAGAAAGAAAGAGAAAGAAAGAAAGAAAGAAAGAAAGAAAGAAAGAAAGAAAGAAAGAAAGAAAGAAAGAAAGAAAGAAAGAAAGAAAGAAAGAAAGAAAGAAAGAAAGAAAGAAAGAAAGAAAGAAAGAAAGAAGAAAGAAAGAAAGAAAGAAAGAAAGAAAGAAAGAAAGAAAGAAAGAAAGAAAGAAAGAAAGAAAGAAAGAAAGAAAGAAAGAAAGAAAGAAAGAAAGAAAGAAAGAAAGAAAGAAAGAAAGAAAGAAAGAAAGAAAGAAAGAAAGAAAGAAAGAAGAAAGAAAGAAAGAGAAGAAAGAAAGAAGAAAGAAGAGAGAGAAAGAGAGAAAGAAAGAGAGAAAGAGAGAAGAAAGAGAGAAAGAGAGAAAGAAGAAGAAGAGAGAAAGAGAGAGAAAGAAAGAAAGAAAGAAGAAAGAAAGAGAGAAAGAAAGAGAAGAAGAAGAAGGAAGAAAGAAAAAAGGAAAGAAAGAAAGAAAGAAAAACTGCTCCAATATTCTAGAAACAGAGAGGGAAATATTCATTGAAAGAATCCATCAATCACCTTCAGAAAGAGATCTCCCAATGAAAATCCTAAGAAACGTTGTTGTGAAATTCTAGAACTACAGTCTCAAGGAAAAAATACTGCAAGCTGCCAGACAAATACAATTCAAATACCAAAGAGCAACAACTAGAATTACCCAGGATCTGGCAGCTTCTACAATAAAAGGACCTGGGGTTACAACTGAGAATTAACTACCCAGTATCCTCTTTCAGGGAAGGTGATGGAGCTTCAATGGAAAGACTTTCAATCATTTCTACTAAGAAAACCAAGAACTAACCAGAAAATTTAATCTACAAACACAAGACTCAAGAGAAGCACAGAAAAGTAAACAGGGGGAAATATATATATTATTTAAAGGTTAAACTCTTTACATCCTTAGATGGGAAAAAGATATCTGTAACTCTTGAGAACTATATCTGTCATAGGGCAGACAGAGGGGGGCATCACATGGACTGAGGGTGTGGTTGTGAATGGACTCTGATGTGGTGACTTCAAAAGAAAAAACATTAAGGGGTAGAAAAAGTCTGTACTGGAAAAAAAAAAGGAAAGGGAGGTATAATGGGAAAATTTCATTACATAAAATAGTATAAAAAAATCTATTACAATCCAGGGAAATATGGGAGGGGGATGAGCATTGTCTGAAGCTTGATCTCATCAGTTTTGGCTCAGAGAGGGAATAACAACTATTCAGTTGGCTATAGAAATTTATCTAACCCTATAAAGATGTAGGAGGAGAAAGGAAAGAAAAAGGAGAGGCAGGACAGATAAGGCAGAAACGCTAGAAAAAAGTTAAGAGAAGGGGGAAAGGGGTAATAGAAAGGCAGTGGGTGGGGTGGGTTAAAAAAAAAGTGAAATTCTTCCTAAACACCATATTTATCAAAAGAGGAAAAAATGAGAAAGGAAAAAAATATCAAGCAAACAGACAACAATAAAAACGGTGAAAATACTAAGCTTTGATCCACATTCAGTCTCCTCAGTTCTCTCTCTGGATGTGGATGGCTCTTTCTATTACATGTCATTCTTGAAAAGAGCCAAGTCCATCATAGTTTATCATCACATAATGGGATTAGCTTTTGATGGAGAAGATACTTGCTTCCCGCTTTGTTTCTACTTAAAATTGCATGCTAAAAACAGTGGTGCTATTTGTGTAGTCATTCCCTTCTATTCCCAGTGCTCCTAAAATACCTTTTCCTTATTTTTCCAAATTCTGTGTTCTGCTACCCCACAGCCTGCTCCTTTGAGCCTGATTCCCACCTACCCCCCACTAACCTCCTCTCTCTCTGCCCCGAGTTCACTATAATCTCAGGGATGATTGCTCCATAAATAACAAACCTGCTTAAACCCTTTTCTACTTCTGTTTCCTGGCCATCCTTTCCAGCATTGTTATACTTTCCCTAACTCCCATGTTAAATAAAGTTAAAGAGTAAGAATACTTCTTGTTCCCCCCAGCCATTTCCAGGTTCTTGCCTCTATTACCATCACTCAGCAGATGCTCTCCTCCTTCCAAGTTCATTCAATCCATATTTACCAGTCAAGAGGCTGGTGGCTGGCGAATACTAACATCCACTTTTATTCTCAAGGAGTTTTGTACTTCACTCAGTCTGTCCTCCCTAATTCTGTCCTAACTTGGGGATTTCAACATACATTTGAGGCAGCTAAGTAGCACTGTGGATAGAGAGTGGTCCTGGAGTTGGGAAGATTTCAGTTTGAATTTCACCTCAGACACTGTGACCTTAAATCATTGAACTTCTGCTTGCCTTGGTCTTTTCAACTGTAAAATGGGAATAACAATAGCATCTATGTTCCAGGGATGTTTTAAGGATAAAATGAGATAATATTTGTAAAATGCTTAGCACTGTACCTGGTGCACACAGTAGGCATTACTATTATGTTATTAATAAAGGATGTATTTATAATATAATTATAAAGTACTTTAAATTAATTTTTAAAACAACACTAATTAACTATAAATATTATTTTGATATTATTTTAATACTTCTTCAAATACCCTAACTTTAATTTTCTCACTTCCCATGGACAAATCCTTCACCCCACCTCAGCTATATATAGAGATGGCCATAACCTTAATTTTGCCATCACATATAAATTCAACACTTCTATGTTCATGAAACTCTGAATGCCCTTAGCTGTTCACAAGATATTGTCATTCCGTTTTTCTACTTGCTCATCCCTTCATCCCCAAGTTCTTTCTCAATCCCTTAACCCTGCACTGATTTCCCTCTCTTCCCTTCCCCATCCTGACCCCTTAGTGAAGGAGTTAACCACATTGTCCTCTTCTCTCAAGTTTCTTGCTCTTTTTTCCTATCCTTGTTCCTGCCCTGCTAAGCCTCAGCCTTGGATTACTCCCATCAACTGCTGGCTTCACTCCTATTTCTGAAGGAAGCTGGAGAAAACCTCGAAATTGTGCTGAGTCCACTACAAATTTATGTTACATAACTCCAACCAGGCCCTCATTGTGACAAAATAGTCCCTTTGTTGGTTCAGTCATGTCCAGCTCTTCATGACCCCATTTGGGGTTTTCTGGGCAAAGACACAAGAGTAGTTTGCCATATCTTTTTCAGCTCATTTTACAGATGAGGAAACTGAGGCAGAGTTAAATGACTTGCCCAGGATCACACAGCTAATAAGCTCTGGAGGTTAGACCTAAAATCACAGAGGAGTCTTTTAGACTCCAGACCTGGCTACCTTGTCACGAGTCCCTTTAAACCTCCCTGTCTCACTCAGCAAAGGCATTTCAAATTTTTTTTTAATCTCTCTTCAAACCCTCCACTATTCCCCATCCCCACCACTCTTTCTCAGTTGAGAAATCAGTTGAAAAAATCAAGGTCATTTGCTGAGGGATCTCTCATCTTTCTTCCTGCTCCTTTTTTATTATTCAAATGGCTTTCTTCACTATTTCACTCTTGTCCCACACCACAACATTACAATCACGAAAACTTTTCAAAATTTATCTCTTTTAATCCTCACAATTCTGGAAAGAAGCTACTATTCTTTCTTTTTTTTTGGCAAGGCAATTGGGTTTAAGTGACTTGCCATGGATTACACACTGTCAAGTATCTGAGACTGGATTTGAACTCAAGTTCCCCTGAATCCACCACACCATCCAGTTGCCCCACTAGGTCTTAACTATTAGCCCCATTTTACAGATAAGAACTGATGCACAGTGTTTTAATGTGTCATTTTGAGTTACAGAGCTAAGACCAGATTTAAATTCAGATCTTCCTTATTCTAAATCTAGCACTATCTGCTCTTTTACATATAAGATCCTCTTACATGTCCTTGTATCCTTCTTTCTGTTGCAGATTGACTTCAGGGTCTTCCCTATGACACACTAATACAGTTTGATTATACCTTGTTGTTTACTTGTTGTCTCCTGAGTACACTGAGAGTTTTTTGGGACAGGGTTTATAACTTCAGTGTTTAGAATAGTGCCTAGTATATAATAATAACTTAAATGCTTGTTCGTTGATTATCTACATTTTTAAAACGTTCTATCTTATATAAATTCTCAAGTCAGAGTAACTTTGGTCATATACATACATACATAAATATATATGTACATATATATATATATTTCAAGGGATATATTTTTGCTTTGTGATAATTAGATTGTAAATGTTCCTGAGAAGCCAAAGGTCCAGTTCAGACAGAAATGTGAAAAGGAAGAAAAGACAAAAGGGAAGAGAAAAATGAGAATCATTGATTTAGTTCTTTGATAGTGATTTTGTGATAGGCTGGGAAAATGAAAGTTTTGTTATTTCATGCCTATATGAATATATTCTGGTTCTATGGGTTGAGCTAGGAGGAACATATTAAACAGGAAACTCATCCAAGTAAGGGATAGGACATAACAAATGTTTATAGAAATTACTGCTTTGTTCAATCAGACCAGAAAGACAGGTGGTAACTAGCCCTATAGATAGACACATCTTGTTCTTAGAAACATGAAAGAAATATTTCTCTGGTTGTTAATCATAAAGAGAATAAAATGCTCTGAGCATGTTGTAAAAATATCGATCATACCTGTCATAGTTTGGCCTACTGGGTGGTTCCTGAGGATAATAAAACATGGTAGAGGCAACTTCTTCCTGGCCACTTGTTTCATATCGACTGTTCACAGTTGAAACCACATTATTCAGAGTCTGATGAGAGGGTGAGTTCCAGGTAGTGTTTGTTATCTGGGTGGGAGTGATTGCTAAATCTTCTTCCCCACTTCCACTGCTGTAACCATAGCTATCCCTCCTAGAAAGAGAGTGAAATGGTTCTTTGCTTTTATCAGACATTTCATTTTCATCTGAGCTGGTACCATGATCCCCATGTGATGGTTGATGGGCTTCTTTCTTGCTGTCTGGAAATATCTGCATTGGAGAGTGAATTGGAGTCTGCAATAGAGAAAGAAGACTGTCACCTATTACAATGAACACTTATTTATTAGATAAATTGCTGTGCTCTTTATGTAACATTTTGCCCAGTGGCACTATCAAATTCACCATACTCCCTTAAAATGCAAATTATGATACTATTTTTCATAGACATATCCCAAATGGCATTCCTAGAATAAACAAAACACTGTTCTACCATGCTAGTAATTTTGTATATTTAAGAATTAAAGTTTTAGCTATTATATTTAGTTGGCTATCCTTGTCTCTTCCTTTGGCTTTATTTCAATGTGATAGAAAAATATTGAGCTTAAATTGAAAGTAGGGTCAAGTGACAGGTTATGTGCTAGGTAGTTACAATCTCTTTGAGCCTTAGTTTCTTACATATAAAATGTATGACTATGTACTTCCTCTCAGTTAATATTTCAAAGACATGAAAATTTTTTTCTAATGATTTTTGATAATTTTTAAGGTGTGACAATGAATTTTCATATTCAAAAATCTTTAGTAGTTTCCTATTATCTCTTGATAAATATAAACTCCTGGGCTGGGAATTTAACAAAAATTATTTTCCATTCATAACAAACACCAACAAAAGGAGCATAGCAGAACAGCTATATGCAGTAGTGGATAGAGTGTCACTTACGGAGTCTTTCTGAATTCAAATCTAGCCTTAGACACTTCAGGCTGTATGATCTTGGACAAGTCATTTAAAGAATATAGGAGGACTTGAGTTCTAATTTGGCCTTAGACATTTAGTATGTAGTAGCTATGTTTCCCTGGGCAATTGGGTAAACCCAATTACCTTACCAATTAAAAAACAACAACAAAAACTGGGAGAAAGAAAAATATGAATATAGGAAATATTTATAACAAGTAAAATGAATCTACAAAGTAGCCATACTTTCAAAAATATAGAATTTCAGTTGAACCCCCCACTCTGTCTGGAGGTGAATAAATACAATAAAGGTATACAAGGGGACATTACATTCATCAAAGTGCTTAAGACTTTCAAAGTTATTATTATTTTTTAAAACAATGTTGTTGCCTTAACTGCTCTCCATTTCTTCTGACTTTATTCTATAATAGGTCACACTACCTAAGATCCTCCCTAATAGTCTTTTTCCCTATTTTTGATGATATAACAATATTCCATTAGTGTTAGACCACTGTTCATGCCTAATGATAGGCATTCCCTTAGATTATTTCCCATTCCATTTCCTCAGCCTTTTAGGATCTGGAAGTTTGTTTTGCTTGTGATATTCCCTTCCTTATATTCCTCTTGCCACACCATCCCTTGGTCACTGCCTGCTTTTTGTTGAGTTGATATATTTCTACCGCAAACTCAGTATTTGTTTGTGTGTGAATTCAATCTTCCTTTTTTCTGTTTCAGATAAAAATGAGGTTCGTTTGATACCTGCTCCCTCTATAGCCTCTTCTATGTTCACATACTTTTTTCACATGTTTCCAATTGTGAAAAATAGAATTCCATCCCCTTATCCCTGTTTTCCAAAACTAGCACATTTCTTTTCTTTAAAGCCTTTGAAAAACATTAAAGTTTTGAAGGGATATTTGTTTCTTCCCCCCTGTAGATCATTAGAGCTGCATAGTTCTTACTCAGCGCTGACTTTTTCATGAGCAGTAATATACAGTTTGTTCTTCCATTAAATGTCCATTTTATACCTGAAGAATAATACTCAGCTTTATAGAGAAAATTAATCTTGGTTGTAAGACTATTATTCAGTCATTTTTATTAATGTCTGACTCATCATGGCTCCATTTGGGGTTTTCCTATTAAAAATACTGGAGTGGTTTGGCATTTCCTTCTCCATTATTTTATGGATGAAGAAACTGAGACAAATGGGGTTAAATGTCTCACCCGCAGTCACACAACTAATAAGTGTGAGAATAGATTGGAGCTCAGTAAGAAGAGTCTTCCTGATTCCAAGCATAGCATTCTATCTAGAGTTCTACCTAAGGCACTTTCTGTAAAAGTATACTATTAGAATATTTTTATTTAAAGATCTTCTTTCATTTTAGTAAAAATAAAAGCTGTCAGGTCTTGTGGGATTCTTACTCTTGATTCTTTGGTACTTGAAATTTTTCTTTCTGGATGCCCTTGTAATATTTCTTCACTAGAATAGAATTCTTTTTTAAATGTTGGTGACAAGTTCCTAGGACTTTTTCCTTTCAGTGATTCCTTTAAAGAGGTCATTGGTAGATTTTTTTTGTAACTTTGTTTTGCCCTGTGGTTCTCAGGTATCTTTAAAGTTTTCATTTGAAATTTCTCAACATAGTATATGTTTATAGTTTTCTTGTGTGTGTGTGTGTGTAAATCATGATTTTAGAAAGAGTCCAATAATTTTCAAACTGTTTCTCTGTGACATGTTTTCTAGATCAGTTTTTAAAAATCAGATGGTTTAATTCTTTTAGTTTTGTTCCTTTTTTTTGTTATTTCATGGAATCTATTTTTCCAATTTTAAGAGATTCCAAAAACCTGGGAGGCATTTATCATTTTCCCTTGTAAGAGAACCTCACAAAAATTCTTTCCTCCAGGTCTTTTTCCCATTTTACAAATCTTTTCCTAATTTCTTCTAGCTGTGGAAAATCCATCTTTTCTTTTGAATCTTTGCTTGTAGTTGTTAATACTAGTTGTTATCTCAGATTGGCTAAGATGGCAAGAAAAGTTAATAATAAATGTTGGAGGGGATGTGGGAAAACTGGGACACTAATATATTGTTGATGGAGTTGTGAACTGATCTAACCATAGTGAAGAACAATTTGGAACTATGCCCAAAGGGCTATCAAACTGCATACCATTTTATCCAGCAGTGCCATTACTGTGTCTGTATCCCAAAGAGATCATAAAAAAGGGAAAAGGACACACATGTGCAAAAATGTTTGCAGCAGCCCTTTTTGTAGTGGCAAGGAACTGGAAACTAAGTAGATGCCCATCAGTTGGGGAATTCCTGAAGAAGTTATGATATATGAATGTAATGAAATATAATTGTTCTATAACAAACAATCAGCAGGATGATTTCAGAAAGGCCTGGAGGGACTTACATGAACTGATGCTAAATGAACTAAGTAGAACCAAGAGAATATTATATACAATGGCAACAAAATTATGTGATGATGAGGGACTTGGCCCTTTTCAACAATGAGATGATTCAGGCTAATTCCAATGGACTTGCAATGGAGAGGGCCATTTGCATCCAGAGATGGGTGGTTGACCTTTGCTTAAGTAGCCACTTTGGCTGGAATGTAGCTGGGCATTTCAAGCCCTTTTTAATCTGGCTCGCACCCGCTTTCTCAAAATTATTTCCTATCTTTTTGTTTTGCACACTATTTTCCAGATGAACTAGCTTACTAGTTACTCCCTAAAAGTGACATAGTTTTTGGTTCTGTTTTTGTCCAGGCTGTTATGCATGCCTATGGCACACTGCCTCTGCCTGTCTTAGAAGCCCTAATTCCCTTTTAGGCTCATTGCAGAAGCTGGATTCTATAGGAAGTCTTTCCTGTAACTAAAATAACCACTCCACCACTGTAGAGCTGTTATTCTCCTTCTTGAAATCCCAGATTGTATTCTGTGCCGTCCTCAAACTCATTGTCTTATCTTTCTATTCTTATGAAGTAGGCACTTAAATGTTAGCTAAGTCAAATCCATGTTTAAAGAAATGAGCCAAAGTCAGGCTTCTGATAACTAATTTATGGCTATGTGGATCAATAGCAATCAATGTCAAATTTACAATTCTTTTTCCAGAGATCTTTAAAAATATAGTAACAATAAACATGCATAGTGCCTAGGAAGAAGAAACAGGAAGAGATGATATCAGTCATTTCTAGTTCTGAGATAATATTGATAGGACAGAACCAAAGAAATGCTCTTTGGTAATAAGTAACTGTGAAAAACAATTAGCCAAATATTTCCTTTTCTTTGGCTATTGCATTGATGAAGTACAGCTTTAAGTTTTTGATAACGTAATTTCATGCTTATGTTATATATTCCTGGGACTTCAAAGCACTCTTAAAAGAACCTTTAATTTTTTAAAGATGAAGAAATCCATGGCTACAGACTGGATCATGGACCACTAATAAGATAATTCAACTGTACTATAATAGCTACATTTTTATTTCCTTAAAAATGAAAAATACCATCTCACAGAGCTTACCAAAACAGATGCATCTATCTCTGGCAATGTACCAGGTGGAGGTCGGCAAAGAAGTAAAGAGACTTCTGGGGATGTTCCCCTGAGAACAGAGATGACGTCCTAAAGATAATATTGATGAAAAATTAAAATATAGTTCAACAAATATTGTGTTACCATTCTGAAATGCCAGTTTTTCTTCTAATATATGCAAAGGCCACCTGTTTGTTACTTACCTGCTGGGAGAGTCCCTTCAGAGAAGCCCCATTCACTTTCATGATGACATCTCCAACATCAATTTTTCCACTTTCTGCTGCTGGCTGTCCAGGAAATAGTTTTTTAACCCTTACAATGCTGGCATTCATTTGCTCTGGAATGAGGTTGTCTTCACGGGAAAAACTAAAACCTAGACCTGAGCTATTTTTCAGTAATTTTACTTCAAATGTGTTGTCTGCAAGAGAAAAAAATAAAGAGGGTATTTTTCTTGTACCTGATACATTCAAAAATCTTCAAGTATAGTGCTATTTTACTAGTCTATCTCCCATCCTAAATCTACCTCTATGCTAAGAGAAACAAGTGAATATTTATATACTTCCAAAGATCATTAGGAAATGTAGTGACCATGGAGGTCCAATAAATAATTTAAAAAGCAAAGTTCTGAAAAAAAGAAAGAAAATAAAGCATTTTTCAAAAGAGTTTATTTTACGCAAAGTCAATAAGCATGGTTTCACTGCCTCTTATGTTTCAGGCTCTGGGCTAAGTCTTCTGAATAAAAAGGTTTTGAAAGGAAAAAAAGAAGAGAAAACCTTTAAAGAAAATAATTCAGAGAATGGCGAAAAAGAACATAAATCACTTATGGAATAAAGATCAAGAAACTGAGTTTATATTTTAGAGTTCCATTCTGATAACATCAAGTAACTAAATGTTTGACTGGTAAAATTAGTGAAAATACAGAACTATAAAAAAAAAAACAACCAGGAAAACCATAGTCGAATATTCTTAAAAGAGTGAATGAGAGCTAACTCTTTGTGAAAACACTTTTGAGGTAGCAAAAGACTAGAAAAAAATGATTGAAAAAATATAAATACTTCCTATAAGTCTATGATCTCAACTTGGAGGTGATGAGCTATGGTGCAGCATGGGTTTATATGCTGTCACATCCTTTTGTTTCATGGATTTTTGTTATGAGGAGGATTTGGGGACATTGAGGAGGGATTCATTGAGAAACAATAATGGTGTAAAAATATCAATAAAACATTAGAAAAAAAGAATGAGGCTGTGAAGTAACTGGCAAAATCATGTATTCCTAACCAATAATCTGCTGAAATAAGAAAGAGTTATTACTTTCTTCTAGTTTAGATTTCATGAAATTTAAGGGAATGGAAAACTAAAAAACTAAATGTCTAGGTTAGAGGAAAGAAGGAAAATAAAATGAATTGAAAACAATATTGTTGTTATTATACTTTGTTCTGAAAAAGTATTAAAATAATATCACTATGCTAAGAGTTGAGAAGATGTGGATTTAAATCCAAAGTCTGCTACTAAACATGAACCCATTCTTACTTCCCGCAACTGATTACACATAGGACTTTTTCTTCATAAATCTCACTGAGAATCCCAAAATATATGAGGCAATGCTATGAAAACATTAGCTATATAACTTTAATTTATAACTCCATATAATTCCATCATCAGGAAATGGGTTGACCACTCTAATTTGTACAAAAGCTCCTCAGTTTGTTTTTTTCCCCCACTAAACTTTGGATGTTACCATTATAGGAAGAGCCCCATGAGTAAACTGTCTTTCCCAACAGAGACTGGATTTTAGATTTACAATATCTGAGAGTTAGGTGCTTGGGCCACCACGAAATTGCCCTTTTTCATAGACAGTATAGGGCAGAGGTGGGTCCCCCAGCCACTCCAGGCCTTTCTCAAACTATAATAATATGTGGCAAAGTGAAAATGACAAGAGATATATAAATATATATAACAAGACTGTGTTGGTATATATATTTATGTTTATACATAAATAACATGAACCAAAACCATTGAAAAGGAAGAATGAGGAGATAATTTCTTTTAGGACTGACCTTCAGTAACAAAATCATAGTCTTTGGTGTTAGGTTTTTTCATGGATTTTTCTAGGGCAGTCTGTTCTAAAAGAGTTCCTTGGGGAGTCACTGGTGCATGTACTTTGGTTGTTGGAGGTTGTCCTTTTTCTAACAAGAGATGGACTACCTAGAAAAAAATGTATATTGGTAAATTAAGATCAAAGAGAAGAAAACATTTTTCCCAATGGCTTTCTGGGAATGACAATTTAAAAGTAATTTGATATTACTCACTTACTTTACTGTATATATTATATCCATGAATCAAATAACCTGTACATTCTATTCAGCCTCAAATAATTTGGCTGAAATTCTCCTATGTCTTGGAAAATTGTTTCTTTGAAAAGTAAAAAATTTGATCACTCTGTAGTAGACTTAGTAACAAGTCTGTCCAAACCAGACTTCAGACAGCAGACATGCAATGTCACAGGGTGCATGTTAAAATCCTTTCCAATTTAGCAAGGCCTGGAATAGGTTGTAGGCCACAGGCACCACTGTGGAAAATCCAGGGTTATTTTCATTACAAGGGATTTTAATTGAGTATCAGAAAGATGGAGGCAGAAAATAAACAATAAAGGAGGTTATAGTGACATTTTAAAGATTGGTGTCTTATTCTGGTCTTTATAATGACTTGCTATGAAGTCTCAGACAAACAATTCAATTTCTCTAATATTTTTCATCAAAATATATGTGTAAAAATCTCAGATATCCTATAGGTACCACAAATGCATCAAAATACGTAAGGTTAAAATAGCCCAAGCTTCCTAACAGTTGCTTTAATAAAGGATACTTCTATACTGCTGTCCATGCTAATTAATATAACTGAAAACTGAGAAATGTTATATTTGCATTTTAAATTTCTTCATGAAGCTTTTAGCTTTGGCTTAAGGTGAAAATTTAGAAAGATAGCACCCTACTCCACAATTCAAAATGCATACTTACTATGTTTGACCATAAGCTAGAAGAAGAAATAAGTGGAAAAAATATGAAAATGATTGTCTACCAGATTTGCTGACAAATTATTCAAACTCACAGAGTTTGGTGTCTCTTTTTTGTATTCCTCTGGTAATTTAATAAATAGAAAAAGCATATATTACCTGCCCTGTATTTCTTAATACTTCCACAGCCTGTTTATGCGTAGTTCCTTCCAAACTAACGCCATTAACAGATAAAACACGGTCACCTTAAAATATGAAAGAAAGAATAATTTGGTAAAAATTGAGAAACTTGGTATCTTTTACTTCACATGATATAGCCTTTTAGGGTGGGCATAGGGACTGAGGACTGAGGCAATCAGGATTAAGTGATTTGTCCAGTCACATATCACAAGTATCAAGTGTCTGAAGTTGAATTTGGACTCAGATCCTCTTGACTTCAAAGCCCACCTAATTGGGTTCATTACACATAGTAACCTTTCAAAAATACTGCATGAAAATTAAAAAAAAAAAAAACCATAACTACAAGATCACCTAGTTTATTGCCATCAATATGTTTTTAAACCAAGTTTAAGCTCCACTTTTTCTATAATTAGGACAGATACTTGGTACAGTAGATATAGCTTGGGCTTGGAATTAGGAAAACTCATCTTCATGAATTCAATTTTGACATCACTCACTAGCTGTGTGACACTGGGCAAGTCACTTAACCCTGTTTATTTATAAAATAAGTTGGATAAGGAAATCGCAAACCAATTGGGGATCCTTACCAAGACAACCCCAATGGGGTCATAAAAAGTTGGATACCACTGAAAAACAAAAAACTTGCATAACTAGGTTGATGGGAAACATGGCCCCAACAAACTGAAGCATTGGTCCAAACCACGAGAAGAGACCATATGCAGCTGAAACACAGATACTAGGAGAGGAGTTGAAAAATGTTTCCTGGTGAAAACACATTTGAACATGGCCAGTATTGTTACGATCTTTGTCTCTTTCTGTGAAACTGAATCAGGGCAATTGTTATGTGACAAATTTAAAACTTAAAATCAAAATGCTTTACAACTGGACTTTAAGCTGGGACTGAGAACATTTCCATAATAGAATCAAGATTGTTCCTGACTGTTGTTATTATGCTTTAGCACATTTTTTCCCTTCTAGATTGTGAATTAAATGATCTATATTAATATTATTGTTTCATTTCTTATATATGTGATAGAGAAAAAAACAGCAGAACTTACCTTTGTGAATTCTACCATCGGACTCAGCTGCTCCCTTGGGAATCACAGCCTTCACATAAATTCCACCATGTCTGACACCGGTATTTACTCCTCCCTAAGTGGAAAGAAGCACAAAAATAAGAAATGCCACAATCCCATTCAAACCTTCATAAAGCATAAATGATCTCAATCAAAGGCAGCATCATGAGTTCAGCACATACAATGACTTCCAGAATGAAAATGACAAGCCCCAAACCTCTAGCATATTGATAATGTGGAATTTCTATTACACAAAACTATTTAAACTTGAATACTCTAAGCTTCCTGTCACATAGTGAGTTTATTTCTTTAGGGAGATTGCTTCTTTGGATATTTATATCATGCATTAAGAATGAGATTATAGAGGAATGCAGTTAGAAATACATTCATGCAAGATTAGTTTCTGCTTGTGACTATTTGAAAGTATTCTCAAGAACAAAACTTTTTTCCATCATAAAAGATTAGACTGATTGTAAGATTTCATTGGCACAAGGAGCTTCCAATAAAGAAACTCCTCTGAGTGCAAGTTATACTCTTGCTACAATTTACAGACTCTGCCCGTTTCAGTTTTCTCATCTGTAAAATGGGAATAGTAACCACAATAACCAACCTAGGGTTACTGTGAGACTCCAATGAGATAATCTTTGGAAAGCATCTTGCAAACCTTAAAGTACCTTATAAATGCTACTATTATTTTGAATATTTTTGTTATAATCAGGTCAAACATCCTAAGTAATATCCTTGAAAGTAAACACTGACTCTTCTATTTTGAATGACTATGATTGAGAGTTTCCATGTATTGCATGTGAAATTAACCTAATTGGTTCATTTTACTATAATAAAATGTGGCTTTTATTTGCTTCTACAACACAGGCAGATAATTCAATGTAAATGAAGGGGGAAAGTGAAAGGACAGAGTAAAGTTTAAGTATGGTTAAACATTGGGTTTCTTCTTCTAATGAAAATTTTAAATATTTATATGTCAGTATTTTTTATTCAATATTTAAAAATTGTTTTAAAATTAACTTTGATATAGTTGGAGAGGTATTAAATAGCTAATCTGTAAATGTTAAAATTACCTATTTTTATCATTCTTATGGAATTTAAAAAAAATTTTGTATCAGTTTAGACACAATTATAAACTATTTTAGCTAGAAATAAATATTTATTATAGGAAACCTTTACATTCTAAGGTTGTAAGCTCACATTTATGTGTTCATTTTTGTACACAAGATTTATTAAATAGCCTTGTTTATTTCATAAAATACTGAGCATGCATAGGAGCAAGTATACATGGAAATCAGTCAATAATGATTTGTGGCATAAGGAAAAGAATGTTTTCTATAATATTTTGCTTTGGCAAGAAACAGCCCAACTCCAGGAAGTGGCTTATTATAATTAGTGATTTTGAGGGCATCATTTGATTAAGCAAATCTGAATTTAAATCCCCATAAAACTCTTGGGGGAAAAAGGAATATTTCTCCAATTTTTTTCTTGGGTAGTGGAGAACAAAAATGAGACCACAGAATATACTAAGAGGCTCTCTCCCTTCTGCCCCACCCAGGGTTTCGAGTATGCCTCAGTTTAATAGAACTGGGAAGACTCAATAAGCAGGTCTGAATAAATGTGTAAGTTACTCTACTGCTAGAGATGGAAAACAAAAGAAAACATGTGAAAACCTTTTCAAACAGTACCGTGACACTTATTCCCAAGCTGTTATCATTTTTAGACAGTTCAACTTCAAAGATATCTCCAGGTTTAGGAGGTGCTGAAGAATTGTTTATAAAATTCATTTTGGTAGAAGTACTCATTGAAGAAGGCTCCTTAATAAAGAAAAAACAAACAAAAACAAGGGATTTTCTGTGTCAAAATGTATGATTTAGTGGAGGAGTCTTATGGTGTTTTTTTTTTTTTTTTTTTTTTTTGGAGGGGGGCGGGAAATAAGCCAAAATGTGGTATAAAGGGATACAGTAAATTAATAGAACATTAGCGTTGATTGTACAATCCCATCTTTTAACAGATGAGGAAATGCAGGAGTGTGGTGACTTGCCTTAAGTCATAATTCCAGCAGACATGAATGAGATTGGTACTTGAATGTAGGACTTTGATTTCAGTCCATGACCCATTTCACCTTTACTCTGTTTTCAATTTGTAAAATGTTTGAGAGAAGTTTTAAATAACTTTAAAATTTGTCATCATAGTTTTTTGTCTTTATGTCTAAATTCTTATTGTGTTCCTATAGATATCTGGATTTTATCTATTTCATATAAAACATACAGGCTGAAGATATGCTTGTATATGTTGTTTAAAAACATTCTTTTCATTTGGGCACATGTTTGTTTCATTCTTCGAGTAAAATTTTGTACTGTCTAAGCTCCTTTGCAATTGAATGGCCAAACTATAAAAGTGAATTTTATTCTTTCAGTCTTCCTTAGCTTCCTCATCCGTTTACATAAGCATGCAGCTCATTGCAAGCTTTCTAAGATAACATATGCTCTAGGGTTAGTGCTCAAAGCCTCCTATTTCTTTCAGCAAACAACAGTAGCAGTTAGTGGGTGAAGATCTAAGGGTCACAGAGAGAGCTGGAAGAGATCACTGACAACAACCCTGTCTTTTGGCAAATGTGGAAACTGAAGTTGGAGGGGGTTAAGTGACACAGTCACCACAAACCAGGATTCAAATCCAAACCCTCTGATTTCAAGCCTTTTTCATTTTACCTCCCTTAACCACACTGTCTCCCTAGCAGAAATTTTTATTTTCCAGACTATAAAAGTAGCTAATGAGAGATAGCTCTGCCAGAAGCAGTAAGTGCTCCTTGATCAAACTATGGGACACTGACTTTTTAGGAGCTTAAAGAGATTTTGGAGGTGTATAAAAGAGAGGAGGGTTGGTGTTAATAGAAAATAGTCTGGGAAATAACTTATACCTTTTTAGTTTGATGATCCTGACTGCTTGAATAAGTGGCTTCATCCATGTCCGAATCCCCACGGTCAGAATAATCCACAGTTTCTGAAATGCCCAACTTTTTAGCTTTGCTTTGGTTTTGCTCATTTGAGGTCTGTTTTTTCTCAGCTGTTTTAGACACAGCCAAGGAAGAAGGGCTGGAATGCTGGAATTCCTGCTGGGCAGGGGCACCCAAATGGTTTACTAAGAAGCCATTCAAATGGCTCTGTGACAAGTTGGCACTCTCAGTCCTAGAATCCTGAGAACTCAGGCTTCCTTCCTTTTGGCCCCCTGATAGTGCAGAGGAACAAAGTGAGATACGCCGCTGATAACACTGTGTCTGATGGTGGTCTTCTAAAGAAGATTCCAGATCATTGTCTTTAATGGAAGAAGGCCTGGGTACATAATTTTTTATCCTATTGGAAAGATATGTAGGTGTAGAAGGAGCTGAAAATAAAAATTGAGTGAGAATTACATTTATTTAAGGAGCAAAAATTTCATTTGATTAGCAAGCATATAAACAGCTTTTAAATTAAATGTTGAATGTATTTATTTGCTTTCTTTTTTATCAATAGAAAAATGAGAAGGAAACAAGCTAATATCAAAATTTTATTTTATTATTGAGAACTTCAAATAGCCCAGAGCAAACAACCAAAATAAATATTCCTTGATATGTTTTAGCTTTGTCCAATGAGAAATAATAATGAACAAATTCTGTTCATAACAACATATTCATAATGGTAAAAGTCTAGTATATTTTGGAAATAATAGTGCTCTTAAAAACAAAAATGGTTTTCTGAAATGGAAAGATTTGTTGGAAATGATGTAATACAAAGTAAGGAGAACATGAAAAACAATATTCAAAAAAATGACAATAATGTAAGGGAAAAAAAGCTCAAAGGAATACAAGCTCAGAGATCAGAACTCAATAATCAATCTTGACTTCAGATGATAAAACATACCTGCCTTCTCTCATTTTTGAGGTAGCTGACTAAAGTGCAAAATGAAGTACTTGCTAACAGAAGTGGTAAATGTAGAATTTGTTTTGCATAATTTTATTTCTTTGTGATAATGGAGAATTCAATTAGGAGTGAAGTGTTATTAGGAAGTCATTGAAATCAACGAAACATCAAAACAATTGAAGAAAAAAAAAGACTCCCATGTCTAGTTAAAATACCAATATTGCTATGTTACTAAGTAATAAACTATTTGAAATATATACATTTTTTTGATATCTTGGGATGCACTGACAGAAAAAAATTACTAAAGTTATGTTCTCAAAGAATTAACAATCTAGTTTCAGAACGTAGCACTAAATTGAATGGAGTTGGGGGAGAGGATATTCACATACACAATTATGACTACAGAAATTCTCCTCCTATAGAAGATGATATTGGAATTCACAAAGAGACCCAGATTGCAGTATAGTCCCCTAGCTGATGTCATGGAATTATGTCTAATAGATATAAGGTATCTTTCCTGGGAGTCAATCTAACTCCAAATACTATCATATAGAATAAAATGTAAAAATATGAAACAAAATAAATAGCAACATAGTATTTTTAATTTCATATTTATATAACAATTTACAGATTATTTCACTTCTCCTAAAAATGTTGTGATATGGGTAATACAATAAATTTTTAACTCATTTTAATCCATCTTCCAGTCAGCTGGCTAAGTGATCTTCCTAAAGCACAGGGTCTGACTATGTTTTCCTATTCCTTCCTCCTTACAAAATGAAAGCATACCCAAAATATTGCTAGTGCTAAGTAATTCACAGCATGCCATATTTTTCTTGTACAAAATGGACCTTTTTCTGTTTTGATCTCTGGAGCTATGTCTAGTTGAAGTATTTCTGGGTTAAAGTGCATGCACAGTTTAGGAAAGTTTGGGCTAGAAAGAGAAATTTCATTTGGAAAAACTATAGTATGTATTTAAAAAATCTGAGAGAACCCAACCAAAAGTTCACAAGAAACTTGCTACAAAATTTCGCTACTTGTTTTTCTTCAAATTTTAATCACTGATTTTATGTATGTAGAAGTCTCTCAATTTTATGTAATCAAAATGGTCTACTGTGTCTCCTATGATTTCTTCTCCCCTAATTAGTCAAGAGAGTTTTGTATCATCTTGTATCCACTTAGAATTTATTGTGGTCTATGAGAGGAAATGTTAGTCTACGCGTAATTTCTGCCAGATTGTCTTTTTTACCTTTATGAGTAGTTTTCCTCTCATAGAGTCTCTGTCCCAGAAGCTGGGATTTAGCAAACCATCTTTGCTAAATCAAAGCCTGCGTTGCTATATTTACCTATTTTTGTATGTTGTGAATCTAAGCTACTCCACTGATTAACTTTTATATTAATTGGTGTCAAATGATTTTGTTGATTACTGCTTTTTAGTGTAATTTCATATCTAATACTGCTGAGCTACCTTCTTTCCCAATTTTAAAAAATATTTTCTTGACAGTTTATTCTTCTGGATGAAAAGCTATTGTAAAAATAACTGTTAGTCAACATATATTTATTAAATGCTTACTGTATACTAGGCAATGTGCTAAGAAGGAAGGATACAAAAAACCAATAACAACTCTTGTTCTCTTATGGAGACAACATGTAAAAATAGCAATGTCCATCACATATTGTGTACACGTGAATATGTATGTGCACGTGGAGGTATAAAACACAGGGAAGATATTTTCACTAGTTCTGGAAGAAACCAGGGAATACCACCTGAAGGATAGTAACTTTGGGTAGTACTATTATTTTTATGATATTGTCGTGGCATATATAGAGAAAAGTTGATAATTTATGTGAAATTATGATGCCTTGTTCTATTAATTGTTTTAATTAAATTTTTATTGTAATGCTAGGATTCTCAAAACAGATCATCACATCTTCAAAAACTCTTAATTTCATCATATTGATTTAATATATCGAAACTTGTAAATTTAACAAAACAATACATAACTAAGAGTAATTCATTAAATTACCTTTGGAAATCTTCTCTTTTGGCTTGGAGATAACAAGTGTCACATCTTCAGGAGCATTCTGCAAAATTTCTAATGCTGCATTGTAGCCAACTCCTTCGAGACTCATGCTATTCACAGATATTAAACGATCTCCTGTATAAAGAAATATACATAATTATAGGATAGTTATAGGCAGTGTGGCACTTTAAGCATCAAGAATTTTATTCATAAATTTCATTGCTGCCTCTCAGAGTTTTGACTAAATTCCATTGGTCCTATACAGGCACCATAGATAGTGCAAATAAAAATGCATAATGAGACCAGTCGTTTTTATTTCTCATTGAGGTAAAATAATCACTAAAAAGTACCTGGCTTTAGGGAGCCATCCAAATCAGCAGGTCCCCCAGGTGTTACTGAACTGATAAAAACACCCAGATCCAGTCTTCCTGTCTTCTCTCCACCAACAATCTGAAATCCTAAGAAAAAAATGCATTTTCAAAGAATCCTTTCAGAATTGTTTCTGCTTCTAATGACTCATGTTTAGCTACTTGAAACTCAGAATTCCGGTCTCAGCATAGAATATGAATGGCTCCTAAGTCTATTTTAGAGGCTTTCCCTGTCATATGGAAAATTACAAATGGAGATATTCTCTATTTACTTTGGTATTTAGGACATTTTCTGTAGATAATTAGTTCTTGCCAAAGATAAATTGGGGCTTAAAAGCCTTTCAAACTGTTCATGGAATTCTCTCCAGCTCTTCATTATCACCTGCAGTGACTTACCTAAGTCATATTTGTTATCCTTTTTCAGATTCACCAAGGTGATTTCCCTTTCTGGTGAAGACACAATGCTCCATCTTTTTTGCAGATCATCTATTGGAAAGTCACATTTTAAAAATAAAATATACAGAGTGAAGGTAGGCATCAAGGCTGCATTTGTCAGTTTCTTCCAACTTAATTATTAAAATGATTTGACAATGGATCAATCCTTCAGTTACTTATAAAGGACTCATGTTAAAAATATATTGTTTGATCTGATTAGATTTTCTTGTAGTTTTCTGTACAGTCCTGCAGTTTTTAGCAGTATAAATGTGTGTGTAATATATATATATATATATATATTTTACACACACATACATACCCATATATGTTGGTAGCTTTTATCTGCAATTTAAAAGTCAGAATTGTTATTTCTAAACAAGTATCTATAAATAAAATGTTCATCTGTAAAAAGGGAGGATGGGATTAGACGACCTTTGAGGCTTAAAGTAAATCAATAATCCTAAATTAAGTTTTGTTTATTGTTTGTTCTATTCATTTTTATGACTGTTATGGCAGAGATTATTTTCTTGGTTCTGCTTATTTCACTTTGTTCACATAAGTTTTTCCATGCTTAGGAAATCTTCATACTCATTAGTTCTTATTGTGAATTTATTATTCCATACCAAACAGGTTCTACAACTTGTTTAATTATCCCCAAATTAATAGACATCTATTTTGTTTCCAGTTCCTGTTACTACCCAAAATGCTGTTATAAATATTTTGTTGTATATGGTATCTTTCTTTTTATTTGTGACCTCTTAGGTGTATATACTTAGCACTGGAATAGCTGGGTCAAGGGATCTGGACATTTAAGTCATGTTCTTAGCATAATATCAAATTAGAAAGTGACAATCTGTATTTGTCAAATGCCTTTTATTTTCTTAATGCACTTGTACACATTTCACTTCACTATAGTAAGATTGGACAATTATTACTCCCATTTTTACAGTTTCAGTACAGAAAAAATAAGTGATGCTCAGGGTCACTTAGTAGTATAACAACCAAGATGAGAATCTAAATTCAATTTCTATTTGACATTTTTTCAGCTAGATATGAAATACGTTAAAATAAATACTGCACAGAAAACTAAGCCCAGCAATGTGTTTATTAATAAAGAATCATTAACAAAGTTATCCACTTAGAAACATAAACATATATTTTTAATCCAATTACTTCCATTCTTGCTATTGTCCTACATCTTTTCTTCCCTTCCCAGCTAAGAAGTCTTCAATAGCTGCCCTCTATTTTCTCTCCATTTCCTTTAATTTCTGTAATGTTATCCAACCTCAGTAATCCACTAGAACTGCTCTTTTCAAAGTTACCAATAATTTCTTAATTGCCAAATCTAAAGGCCTGTTCTAGATCTTTATTCTCTTCAACCTCTCTGTAGCCTTTTTATATTGCTGATTGTCTTCTCTCTTTTCACTAATTTTCTGAGATACATTTTTTGATTCTCCTCCTATCTATCTGATGGCTCCTCAGTGTTCTTTGCTGGATCCTTATCTAGATCACATCTTATAACCTTGGGTATCCTTTCAGGTTCTGTCCCGGGGTTTTTTCATTCCCTTTATATAACTGTACTTGTTCATTCTGTTAGCTCTTATAGAATCAATTACCTACCATCTTTAGGATGATTATGCTCAAATCTACTTATTCTGACCCAATTACAATGTTGATTTTCCAATCTTACATTTCCAACTGCCTTTCAAACGTTTGAAATGTTTGATCTTAATGGTCATCTTGAACTCAACAAGTCCATTATTCTTAGCTCCCCCCAAATCCCTTTAATCTCCTTTATTATTGCAGAATGCAACATCATCCTCCCAGTTTCTAAGGCTCACAACCTAGCAGTTATCCTGGATTCTTCAGTATCTCTTAACCTCCCACATCAAACGTGTTATCAAAACATATTGATTTACCTTTACAACTTTTCTTTGAGAAGCTCCTTTCTCTCTCTGACACTGCTACTACTCTACTGCAGGCCTTTATCACCTTATGCCTGGACTACTGCAATAACCTGCTGGTGAGTCTGTCTGCCTGCCTTTGGTCTCTCCCCACTCCATTTAGCCACCAAAGTGACCTTTCTAAAATGCTGGTCCAACCACATCACCCCCATACTCAGTAAAATACCCATTGCCTCTAGAATCAAATACAAAAGGTTATATTTGACATTCAAAGCCCTTCTTAAAATAGTCTCCCTTTATCTTTCCAGTATACCTTGTTGCCCAACATGATTCTGTGACATTGGCCTTTGGTGGTTCTATAAACAAGACACTCATCTCTTGGCTGTGGGTATTTTCTTTTGCTTCCCATGCCTCCTCCCTTGACTACTGACCTCTCTTTCTTCCTTTAAGTCTCAACGAAAATCCTGCATTCTCTAGGAAGCTTTTCTCAACCCCTTTTAATTCCAGTGCCTTCCTTTTCTTAAGAATTTCTTATTTATCCTGTACAAAACCCTTTTTGTATATCTTTGTTTATCTATCTCCTTCATTAGATTGTAAACTCCTTGAGGTCAATGCCTGTCTTTTACCTATTTTCATAACCTCAGCACTAGCATAGTGCCTGTCACACAGCGGATACTTAATAAATATATGTCAACTGATAAATCATAACTTTATGAAAATCTTTAGATTAAAAGGCACACAAAAGTAGTTAATAGCTCTTCCTTGGTAAAGACCAATGTATCTTTGATAATTTATTTATGATCAGTAACTATAAAGAGTATGATGATTTTGCTATATTAATATTTTAATAAGATACATAAAATTTCATTCTGTGGATTTAAAATATTCAATACCATAAACAATCTTTAAAAGTGTCAAAAAAAATCACATTTACTTGTAAAATTTCCACCTCTGACTTTATTTTAAAAGGACTGATAGGTTAATTTTATGTGACTTCTAGGATAATTCATTTTAAAGGAAAATCATATTTTGCAAAAAATAATAGGTGAAAATGTCCCAATCATGGTGCCAAGGGAGGTAGTATTGGATTTTATAATAAAAGGATCTGGGTTAGAATCCCAACTCTGGTAAGTCTTACATAATAATTAAATAATATGGATTAAATCAAGAAGAATAAAGAATAATATCCATAAGGAATAATATAATAATAAGTAACACTAAAAGGCAGCCAAATGTAGGTTTATTACAATGAATGATCTTGGGATGATAATGAAACACTTTTCTTTGTTCTTGAGAGAGATGTTTGGGAGTTGGGCTATACAATGTTTGGTGGTAATAAGACTGCATGTACTAATGTAGCACTTATTCTGATGCAGGTTCTAAAATAATGCCTAAATTACAGGATTTATTAATAAAATCAAGGATCCATTTGTATAATGCATTCCATTTCATGGAATCACACAAAGCCACAGAAGTTAGGATTTTTAAGGGATCTTGCTGTCATGTAGTACAATTTGAATGGGTTCTCCCTTCTAGCATATCATAAAATTCCACAAGTAGTCATCTCCAGCCTCTACTACCTTCATCTTTTTGACCTTTACTTCCATCTCTTGAAATCCCTAGAATCCTTCAGGAGTAATTGTTCTCTTTAGTTGTTAAGAGTATACATTGTCATCCCCTCCCTCCATATAAATTTCTTAACAGTAGGGACAATATTAGTATTTCTATATCCCCATTGTCTAGCAGAATGTCTATTGCTTAATAAATGAACTGAACTAAAAGGTAGATTAAGGTCAGACTATGGGTAACTTTTCAATTCATCAGTAATGACTTTTAAAAAAACCTATGTCTCAAAAATATAGAGATATGCAAAGATGAGAAGGGTGACGGACTGTCCTGCATACATCATATTCTATACATGTTTTTCCAATGTGGGATGGTTTATCATAGGTGAGAACAGGAAACTGAAGAAGGGAAATAGTAAAAGCTAGTTGTTAAATAATCATTCTCAAAACATTTTCCATATGCTCAAGATTCATTTGGATTAAAAACTTCCTCTTTGGGCAAGCACACACTTCCTAGAGGAAATCAGTCCTTTGCATTTGATTATAAATCATTTAAATCAGATTAAAGCTGAGACCTGGTAAATGAGTTTTGACAGTTGGGATGGAAAGAGGTAAAGAGGAAAAAAAAATTGGAGGAAGAGAAGACATTTATCACTATGTCACACTCTTTTACCCTCATCTGACCTTTTCCCCCCAAACCCTTCTTCGCATAATTCCTTACTCTTTATCTTGATTATATAATCTATTCAAATGGATTTATGGGATCTATCTTGCTTCTAAGGCTGAAGGAGAATCTTCTTATAGTTCTACAATGCCTTACCAGATGATGGCACAATAGATAGACCACTACTAGATCAAGCATAAGGAAGACCTGAGTTCAAATCCAATCTCAGACACAATGATCATGACTCGGACAAGTCACTTCAATTTATGTTTGCTTCATTTTCCTACCTCAAAGGGTTGTTTGTGAGGATCAACTGAAATATTTGTAAAAAAAAAAAAAAAAAGCATTTAGTACATATGGAAAGAACTATGTAAATGTTTATTTTCTTTCCTTGTCATTTCCTACTCAGATTTATAGTAATAATGGTGAGTGTGTGTGTGTGTGTGTGACTGCAAGGGTTTACAATGTGATTTATATACCTTATCTCATTTAGGCATCTCAGTTAATATTAATCGATTAATTAATTTTGCTGATGAAAATATCAAGGGTAAGACAGGTTAAGCTTTAGTGTTATATAGTTCTTAAGTGTGCAAAGAAAATCCAATTTTTTCCCCCATTGCTTCCTAAAGAAGAGGAATATAAAGAGAAAAATTAATTTGGGAAGAGAACCAGCTAAAAAGGTGATATCTGAGAATGGAAGTTGGATTTTTAGACCACCACTTAAAATGTGAGAGTGCCAGATTCCTGGCTGAAAATGAAAGAAACCCAAAAAGGCTGTGTCTTTGCCATATGTCTTGCAAATTTAATCAAAAAGGCTTTAATTTTTAAAGATTATGAGAGAGAGAAGATTGCTGAAAGTGTTCCCCAAATTAGATACTTTAGGGGATAGTCACAAATAAGGAAAAAGAACAATTGCTAAGACACCCAAAAATTCATGACAAAAAAATCTAAGGAAAGAACCAGTGGTAAAAATCCATGGACTTTACACAAAGATATGGAGGTCCAAAAGCTTGAGCAACAACCAATTAGAACCAGAGGTTTGAATACAAGAAGATCTGATCTCACAGTGATCAGAGACTTGGTGAGCTTAAAGTCCATGGGAGGACTGTGGCTCTGGACCCAAGAGCAAGGGGTGGAACTCTGAAGCAAGCCATTTTAAGCTTGACGTCAAGGAAAATGTCTTAATAAACAGAGTTGTCCCCAAATGAAGCAGAGTGGGTCTTTCCTCCTTGGAGATCTCAAGCACACACTGTGCAATCTTGCTCAGACTGCCTTTCATGTAAGGATTGGAATAGATGGCTTCTGAAGTCACTTCCAACTTCCTTTTTGTAAAAAAAAAAAAAAAAAAAAAAAAAAAAAAAAAAAAAAAAAAAAAAGTTTCTAACTATCAGAACTAAATAAAAGCAGACTGGACTGTCTTAGGAGGAATGGAGATTCTCCCTAATTGGAGACTTCAAAGGACTCAATATCCTTTGGGGATATTGTTAGAAGGACTGGATTCACTGAAGCAGGAGTTAGACCACAGGATTTTCAGGTCCCTTTGTACTCTAAGATCCTATAATTCTTTCTGACTTCAAGTCCAATCAGTTATCTATTATGCTCTCTAGTGCACCAAATTATGCACTGTTTGATTTTGGAGATGAGGATAAAATTGAAAGAAATATGTGATAATAGAAAAATTCAATGAAATTAATTTTGATACATATCAATAACATTAAAAATGTATTGTTAATGGACAATTTAAATAGTCTAAGATAAAGAACTATACTTGTTGATATTTTAATGTTGCAAGATTAATCTAAAATGTAAGGAGGGAATAGTCAATATTCAAAATGTCCTTTTTTACTTGAAAATACAAGCTATCATTAAAACTTCAATGCTGGACAAATATTCAATTTTCTAAAAATAAATAAAAATAAAGAACTCTGGTTTGGGAAAAGTAATTGAAATAATATTATGAAAACATTTTACTTAAAGTTTCTTGTTTTCCTTTCTTCCAATATTATATAATATACTGTATAATTTTTTAAGTCATGAATTCTTTGGAACTCTGGTGAAGACTATGGCTTTTTCTCATAATCATGTTTTTAAATATGTAAAGGATTATATAAGGATTATAAAGGAAATGAATTATGTTGCAATAATTATCAAAATATATTTTAAAAAATCAAGTTCATGCACCACAAATTAACAACTTTTAACAGAAAGTGTTCATATCTAAAACTTAATATGTACTTTATTTTCGCAAAATATCCTCTTTAATAAATTGATTTTAAATAAAGGGTTACTAACCATACTGATGATAGAAGCATCTTTTCCTTGGCTTAGAGCTAGAAGAGAATTTCAGAGACTACCTAGCCTAACCTGTCCATTTTAAAGATGAGGAAACTAAGGTATACCAAGGTCATACAGATAATAATTGTCAGAGGTGGAATTTGAACTCAGGTTCTCTGACTCTGGAAACAGTGTGCTTTCCATTTTGCCATAAATGGAAGATATCTCAGGAGAGCTAATTTGATAATTATTACTTACATAATCCTCTTAACATGATGTTAAGGTAAATTTTAGAGGGCCTAGTTAGGTTCTAAGAACTTATTAGATGGGAAACTTTATGGTAGCCACTGTTAGCATCTTTTAAAAATATTTGCACTCTAGCACAGGGCTCTGCACACAACTGAAACCTTATGTATATATATATATGTTGAAATGAGTTTCATAAATATGGTGATTTTATAGAAGAAAGTGGCTATTTTGTATTAATCTTGGTATTGGAAAATGACTTTGGTGATGGCAATAATATGCATGCTTGGTTGTGTATTTTAAATATATACATTAATAAAATAATATTCAATCATTAATTGAAGAAAATGGCTGATAGATTATGAGACAAAAAAAGATAGCAATAGATAAGTAGCAATAATTTTGGCAAACCCACCATTTTCTTTCAAGGATGCTTGAGATAATCCATTTCCAGAGCTAATTCCTATGGCATAAATCAATGATTAGACATTAGTCAAAAGATTAAAAATCTACCATTTCCTCAATTTTAATGTATAAAATATTAAGCTTATAAATGAACTAAAATTTATTAAAAATCTCCCCAAGTGGTTATATTTACATACTGAACTTTCACTTTATTTACTCATCAAGGTCATTTTGCAGAAAATATTTAATCAGAATTCATGTTTTTGAGATAGATGTTAAATCATGAAAATTATATTAAAATTTAAAAAGTCAGACAATGTGAACAAAAACAAATGGAGAAATACATGTAAAAGGATCTTTTTCATGTGTTAATTTTCTTTTATCCTACATAGATTCCCTAGATTCATATATAATCTTTAGATTTATTTTTGAAAAATAAGATGCATTACATTTTTGTTGTTGTTCAGTCATTTCAGACTCTTTGAGACCTGATTTGAGATTTTCTTGATAGAGATACTGACGTGGTTTGCCATTTCCTTCTTTAGCTAACTTTATAGATAAGGAACTAAGGCAAACAGCATTAATGACTTGCCTGGCATCACAAGTGCCTGAGACCAGATTTGAACTCAAAAAAAGGAGTCTTCTTTAACTCCAGGCCTAGCACTTGTGTCATACAATTGTCCCGTATATTGCATATGGAGATTTTAAAAAAATGTTCCAATTTTTTTTTAAAAGCACAATTCTAGAAGGTTGCAAAACATAAAGTCTAAATCTATAAAAATTGGATTAATGGTTTCTTTTTTGGGGGTTGGGAAAGGAGGTGAGAAGGGAGGAAGACTGTGAGGTAAGAAGGGGAATAATAATTATATTGATGGTAACAGCTCATATTTATATAATGCTCTGAAGTTTGCAAAACCCTTCATATACATTCTCAGTGAAGAGATGGCAAGGGCAAAAAGCAAGGATTGGAAGGAAAAGAAATGGAATGAAGAACTCTTTGCTTTTCTTCTGTCTTACATGTTCTTCTTTCAAGGTAATCAACCTTTTAATTACCATTTATTCAATGGTTAAGAGACTTGCCTCTGTATGTTTTTCTTGCTTGAAGCAACAAGAAAAATCAATGATTTTGTTTCAGTAGATAAGAATATTTGTTTGAAATTACAGATAAAATAATAATTTGACCTTTTCCAAATAGTGAATTGTTTCCTAATGGTAAACTAAATATATATAAAAAGATAATACTTTATGTGCTTAGTCAACTGAAGAAATAAATACACCATAGCTTAGCTAGAAAATTTTCTGATGAGAACTAATAATTGAGAATTTGTATCAATAACTATCTAAAACAAGCTATAAATATCACAAAAGTTATTTAAGAATTCATTAGAGATAATTCATCTCATGTCAGATTGAAAGTATCTGAAGTAAACTTTTTTCAAAGCATGCTGCAATCAATATAGTTTATCACAAGCACCAAAGGCAACAGAAGAAAATCCAAAGGATAAAGATAGTATACCAGACAGAGACCAGAAGAAAAGTGTCTGAATTCTCTGATAGTGAGCTTGATGATAACTGAAGTCAAGAAAAAGGGAAGCAAATATTTGTGTCAAGAAGCAATTAAAGCAATTCATTTTCATGTTAGGTTACAGCACAGATTTGGTGTATTTTAAACAGCAAGGGCATTTCAATTTATGAATTTTGATTAAAAATGAACATTTTGATTAAAAGCAAAGATCATTGGCAACAGTGACACAAATCAGCACAAATAATAACTAGGTAAGCAACATTAGCTTCTTTACTTTTAAATATGAATTTTTACATAGGGGGAAAAAAGGTAAGCTTGATTATGCTGACCTACAACATATGCGTGACCAGTGTCTTCAACCGATGATGAGTCTGATTCATGCTTTCTCCTCTCAGGGCTTCTATTTAAACTTGCAACAGACTTTGAACTAAAGTGATAGGGGAAGGAAGGTAGGAGGAGGAAGAATCAATTAAAAATTGGCAAAAATAAAAAAATGTCAAAAATAACAAACAAAAATGTGTATATAAATGTAATGTGTATATTCACATATATTGTATACATGAAATTCAGAAAAATGAGGTTGGGTAACTTAACAATGATTCTTACTTATTGAGTTTTGTGAATCCTGTCACACATTCTGTCTCAGGTCGTGCCATCTGGTGAGATGGTTTTCCACCAGCTCCGAATTGGTTTGTGACGGGGAGTCAACGTTGTCAATAATACTTTTTTGATGAGGGTAGAGAGAGACCTGACTGAGATCATGGTAAGATTTACTCATCCCGCTGGGCCTTTCCTCCCATGATGTTTTTTCACTCCTTTCTTTTGAACTGCCTTGCAGTGGTTGGTACAGGGACAACTCCGAGCACGATAGTCTCTTCAGAATCTCAGCTTGAACGGACAAAGGCCGAACAGCCAGTTTGTTCAGGGTGCTGCTGGCCAGGCTGCCAGTGCTGATTGCACGCCCCATAGTATATCCTCTAACAGACTCTCCTTGGAAGTTCAGGCTCCTAAACGAAGCTCTCTCTACAAGGAAATAGCATGGCTTTACCAGACTGCATTGCTAAAATAACTTTCATTTGAAGATATTATAACTGTGATAGAGTAAATGGAAACATGCAGATGAATGCTAACTTTTTGATTGCTAGCCTAAGGACACCGTCAAGGAAGAAAAGATTTTAGTCATGTGGGCTGAAGGTCTTGGCTTTAATTACATCTCAACCATTTCATTTAACTCACCTACATCTCCTCATTGAACAACTCTCAGTCCTAGCAGCTACAGGAATTATCACCCTCAGCTCAGACATCTCCCCAAAATGAGGTACTTTTTTAATCTGAGGTGGCTGAGAATAGCTAAAAACTTCCTAAATTTTATATCATGCTATTTTCCTATTATCCTGACATAGCTAAAAACTTTCTAAATTTTTTATCATGCTATGTTAAAATTTCTATTATGTTATCTTTCAAAGTAAGATAAGGAGACAATTCTGGAAGAAGATACAATGGCAACATATATACATGGACAAAAAATGTTTTGAGATATGCTTCTACACACACACACACACACACACACACACACACACACACACACACACACACACACACACCTTCAATGTCTTCATAAACAACAGAAACCCAAGCCTGCATTTCTTACAATCTACATTTTTTAAGCTAATAGCTCCTGTTATGCTGATGACTTAATGGCTGGATTTAGACAGGGCACTTCCAGCTAAATAAAATGTTAAGCAGTATCTCAATGTTTTCATTTATCCATATGATATGGAAATACTGGTATGACTAAGCTTTCAGCACGTTAATCAAATGTCTATAAAATGTGGAGAAACTTCTAAGATTCTTTCTAAGTATTCCCTAGCCTGATAAATACTGCTCTTAGAACAAAATGAACAGACATGACTGCCCTTAAAACTTGGGATCATTAAGGGTAATCAATAATTTCTCATGTAAACCAAGAACAAACAACAAAAAGGAATAGCAGATTTTGTCTTCTGAAGCATTAATGACCTTCATCTCTATTCAGAGGCAAGAAAAACGCCAGGAGAAAGATTAGTGGCTTTTCTCTCCCTCTCAAACCTCATGTGGGTTCAGCATGAGGTAGGAAATAGTACACCACATCTGCTAAATTAGATAGTATTTTGGAGCCCATTTTGACATCAAGACATTATATTTCTCTAAAACCTCATCTTGTGGATCAGCAGTAAAGGCTGGAAGTTACATAGGAAGCCTGAAAGTTGGTGATGAAGGCTTTTCAATTTTCACCAGCTAAAAGAAAGCAAGATGTGTATTATTTATTATGTAAGGATAGACCCTTCCTACTCCCATCAAAATCATAAAAGTAAAATAACATAGCCACCAAATAGTACCTTTAAAAATTCAAAATTTATTTTACAAGGCAGATTTTTTTCCTACTCTCCAAATTAGGAGCTAAGGAGCAGAACTTATAAAAATGAGTTGGCATTTATTTAGTAACATTTTGGGGAAAAAAGAAAACCTTTTGAGTTTACAGTTTTATTTCTGTGATTAGCAATCTCTGACAGTGTCTTTGAAATAAATTATTCTTATTATATGTCATCTTTCCTAATAACTTGTACACCTATAGTTTCAGATAATAGTCTCAAGTTTGAGTTCTTATTTATTTCAACATAATCTTAGGATAAAGTTTACCTAGCCCTTCCACTATGTCCTCTGGAATGACCTTTTTCACAGACAACAATCTTAAATCTTTTGCTTTCCCATTCCTTTTCCCTAGTAGATCTTACTGAAATTCAGCTTGCCCCTGATGACACAGCCTCTCTGGACACATTTTCCAGTAGTGACCTTACCTTTACTCATTCCCCTCAGCTAACTGGTCAAGGCAGGGAAGATGCCACTTCCAGGTTCTCCCTCTTCCTCCATCATTCAGTAACCTCTTTTCCTTTGAGGCTCATGCTACTTAAATCTCCTTGTAGCTATTGTCTATAGAACCACAGATTGTGCTGACTAATTACTGGTGTCTCTTAGAGTTTTGTGAAGGCCTTCTACCCTTCTCCCTCTATACCACTTCACTTGGTTATATCAGCTCCAATGGATTTAATTACCACCTCTATGCTGATGATTCTCAAATCTACGTAATTTATCTCAAACTCTTTGCTGTCTCCAATTTCACATCTACAATGGCCTTTCATACTTCTCAGACTTCATTGATATTCAGTAGAAAACTTAATCTCAATATGTCAAAAATGAACTTATTATCTTTCTTCTTAAACCTAAGTTCCCTCTTATCTTCCCTATTACTGAGGAGAGCTCAATCCTCCTCCCAGTTCCTCAGATTCACAACCTAGATGTCATCCCAGATCTCTTATTACCTCTTATAACCAATCTGTTGCTAAAGTCAATCAATTATATCTTAGCAATATCTCTTGAAGATAAGACTAATTGACTTGAATAATATTGGATGTGGCAGAACCAAGATCTGAACCCAAATCCTGTTGTCTTTCTACCACAGAAAATCTCTGGAATTCTAACACCTTTCTGAAAATAAGCATCTCTTTAAAAATAAATCAGAACACATCAAAGTAACTAAAATTTACTATTGACTACAAAAGCCCAGAAATAGATTTATCTATTCTTCAGATAAAATCTATTTGACCTACTTGCAAGAATCAGCATGTCCTTGGAATTTGAATTCTGGACTTCTGCACAATCAAACTTTGCAGAATAAGAGGGTTACATGATGTTAGATCTAGACCTGAAAGGCACTAGAATTACACCCCTACTCTAACCTTCTCATTTTACAAATGAGGACACCTGCGAAGGAGATCAGGTGACTTACCCTTTTATTAACATTTAAATTGTATGTTTTTTTTTTTTTTAAAGCAACTGAAGAAGTCTTCTAAATAATAGCCTGAGGACTACATGGATTGTACATTATTCTTTATTCAAAATTTTAAATGTTAGATTTCTTTTTAATAATATTTACATTCCTTATTCTAATCTTCAAGAACATTGTCAGAAGAATTAGAACTATTGTGCCTGTACACACTTTGTTAGGAATGTACACACTATGAATTCTGGTGATGGACTAACATCAACACATTAAGTAACTGAGAAAGGAAAAGAAGATGTCTTAGTGCTTAGACCCTCAATACTACCTTCACTGAGCATTTTAAGTGGACACATCACATTCTCTCATTCACTAGGTGATACTCACGACCTTGAGAGGAAGGTGAGGAAGATAATATTAACTTTACAGAAGACTGAAGTCAAGTCACTTTGCCTATGGTTATAAGACCAATGAGTTGCAAAATTAAGATTAGAAACTACTTCTTCTAAAGCCAACATGATATAATGTTTCTGAGTCAGAGCTTTCAATTCAAAATCAACTCTTCTACTTAACAACTTAAAAATTTTTATATACATGTAGCCAAAAAATAAAAATAACTTCCCTTGATGACTTTGAAATTTTATATTCAATATTTTCCTTTGTCTGAGTAATTCAATTCAAACGAGACTATTCAAATTCTGGAATAATTTTTATCTTATAATGTTGACTGAAGAAATTATGTGATTTTTAAAAATTTTACCAATAATGTAGCCTACTAACTAGGAGGATCTGACTAAACTAAACCTCATACTTATAATATGCACATTACCTCAATAATCCTTACAACAGGCCTGTGATTCTGGTACTATATATAGTTGTATCACCATTTCTAGTACACAAAAACTAGTAGTCAACCATGTTTATATGACTTGCCTTGAATCAGAGAGAACAGGGAATATGAGAACAGAATTGCCACTATGGTCCAGTGCCCTAGTTATCAAGAAGACTTTAAAAACTAATAAGTTTCTCAAACCTGAAAAAAAAGTCAGACACAGTAAACTGAGGCAAAGAAGGTCAAAGAATGGTCTTTAAAAAAGCCCATGTTTAGCATGAGTTGGAAGAAAGGAAAACACTTTCTTTAACATTATCAAACTGATTCAAAGCAACAATTATTTTTCAGAAAAGGTTAAAAAAAAAAAAACTTCTGTGTGTGTGTGTGGGGTGTGTGTGTGTGTGTGTGTGTGTGTGTGTGTGTGCGCATGCGCATGCAAGAATGCATAATTTTTTTTCATGATTTGCTCTGAAAAGTGTTAGAAAATAGAGACCAGGCAATGAATAGAGCTTTCTTTTAAAAGGCAGATTACAGGGACAGAACACAGCATACATTGTTAGACAAAAATCTTGGATTGGTTGTTTTTGGTATAAGGTTTTCTTTGCCAAAAGGAAGGGTTCAATTTGGGGAAAGAATGAAGGAGGAAAACAATAAATAGTAAATAAAACATAAGATAATAGAATAATAAATGAATAAACATGGTATGATTTTTTTCCGATTTCAAAATTTCATAAAATAAAATGTACAGTATTCCATCTAAAACAGAACTTTTACTACTTATAAACAAGCAGTAAAAATTTACCATCCCATCAGTCTCATGCAGTTGATACTAATACCTGTTCTGATAGTCATAGTTCTATTTTTAAGGAACTTTTTGAACTTTGTCTACATAATACAATTACTCTGACTCGTTGGTTGTATAACAAGTTTGTAGGAGATGAGATGACTCCACTGACCACCCACCCCCCTTCAAAGATTTTGTTATAAATTATGCCTTATCCTTAAGAATTTTATTTTGGATTATTTACAATAGAATATTTAACCAACCAAGAAAACAGCTAAATAGGAAATTGATATTTCATTATATTTTGACAAATAAATAACAGAATAATTACAGTACACATGGAATGTGGGAAGAAAAAGCAGAAATGCATACATTTCTAATTTGGTTACTATTAATTCCTATGATTCTGGAGGCAAAATTTTGACTTTGGGAATTATGAAGGGGAAGAGGTTTATGATTGCCCTTTTAGGGCCTTTGATTTGATTGATTCAAAATAATGCCAACTTCATAATGTTTCATTTGAGAACATAATCTAGTATATGGGAACTTTATGTTTTATTGTTGTAGAAGGCAATAAAAAATAGGAACTTAATTGCTATTTCCTTATCTTAAAGACAGAAATCATAATATTTGTAGTATTTGCCTCATAGAGCTGTTGTTTGGAAGGGTTTTAAAAACCTTGAAATTTGTGTCATTATTGTTATTTCTGAACAATTACTTTTTTAAAATTCTGAAATAACATTCAGATTTTTGGAGTCATTTCCATTTTCTTTTTTTCCTTTCCTTCTTTCTTTTGTTTCTTTTTTGCTCTTTCTAGTTTCCTGGATCACTCTCCAGTTCTGGGAACTAGAATAGCTATTTTAATCATCTGCACTGAAGTATATGCATCTCATGTCATCTCAGTCCTGAAACAGTTACTCATAAAATTAGAAGTCTATCAGTATAGATCACTTAATGTCTACCTACAAAATTGATATGGCATATTAAATTCTGTCCTATCAACATACTACTTCCAGTCCTAATATTTGGACCTGGCTTATGGTCCCCTCACCTGGAACGTTTCTTTTACCCAAATCCTACCCATTCATCCAAGTTCAGTTCCAGTCCTAATTCCTTCACAAAAATTCTCTTGACTTAATTCTAAAACTTAATGATTTTCTTTCCCTTCTTATTTTTTACAGGTTTTATGGTATTAAGACTATACAATTTAGGTCTCAATTATATACTATCTTCATAGGTAAGTATATACAATTCTAAGTATTTTAGTCATCTCTAACTACATTAAGATTCCTTGAAATTAGTGCACTCTCTCTTCTCTCTCATGCACACAATGAATGATAATGACACTACACAAGAGACACATCACAGACATTATTCCCCTTCTCCTAGACAAATTCTTTTTGATGGATATGGGATACAATCTATTATTAAAGGCTAGAAAAATACAACAGGCACAAAACAACTATAAAAGTTAAATTCTCAGCTTCATTTATGACTCATCTTATAAACTTGACTAGGTTAAGATTCTATGTACATCAGTTTTTCTAATTCTAACATGGTCATTTGAAAAAAGTCTTCCTCCTAAAAGAAATGCATGCATAGATATTATCATCTTCTAAAATCTTCTAGGTCTTACCAATATCTAGGGCATCTTGATTACTCTGTCTTGTTCTCATTTGCAGCTGGAATTTGTGTTGAGAAGAACAGAGATGTAGGAGGTATTGACAAACTTTACTGTTATTGGTCTGGAACGTATGCTTGATTTCATCTGATGTATTCTGCAGGGTGATTTTCTTTTTCTACAACATCAAACAGAATAATCATAAGGATATTTTGATATTTCAAAGGAATGTTAATCTCACAATCTTGTAACATGGCACTTAAAGATAAAAACATGGTTATTTTAATGGGAAAGAGGGAAAAAAGGAGTTTCTGATATTCATTAATTCCCACAGTAGAGGCTTCCTTTGGGTACAGGTCAGCAACCCTTTTGTAATACATAGAGAGCCTCAAGCTGTTTTGATCATTAAAAAGAGTAAGTGACTTTCCCAATAAGGCAGAGACCTTTTTGAAATGATGCCTTTCTTATATTTTATTATTTAGAGCTGTTTTTCAACTGTTGCAAATAGGTATGGATGAACTTATTCACTTTTGGGGGAGGGGTGAAGGTTGGGTCCTACAATCTATGAATGAATATGAATCATTCTTATTTCATATTTTGAAGAATGCATGTTTTAAAAAATACTGCTTAAAAGTTAATGCAATAAACTATGATCCAAAATTAGGAATCTTCTAAAGCAATAAATTAAATTGAAATTGACTATAACTTTCTTTCTTTCTTTTTTTTTTTTTTTGACTACACCTTTCAAACACAACCATTTAAATCAGGTATCAAGAGATATTAGTGTCCTGAAATTTATAGGAGTTTCTCCAAGAATAAAATTTGCTGAAAAAGGAATGAAAAAGAAAATAAATTGTTGCCTTGTTTTTGAAAGTCCAAGCAAAAAACTTGATTCGTTATTGTTGACTAGGGTTGGGGTGGGTAGTAGTTTCATCCAGGCAACATTAAAGTGCTCCTGTCAGAGGACAGAGCTGGTGAGAGGCAAACAGGCAGGGCTCTGTCAGTGCAGACCCAAAAGATGCAGTGATAATGAGTGAGCCAACAGGATGGACTCTGGCAAGTTCAAAAAAAGGACAGCCCCAAGTTTATATTCTGCCTTATTTTTCAGGGCATTTTATTTTTTAAAATTTACAAGAGAAATTTATTATAAAAGATAGAAACAGTCAAAGTCTTTGCTAGAGAATATTATCACCAAGAGATTTACTATAATAAAACAATAAAGGGCAGCAATGCTGTTATCTCTGGATTAAGTTCTGATACTTTGTTTTGTGTGTTCTATATTTTATCTTAAGTTTAAAAATCTGCCACAATCAACCTGGTGTGTGGTTTCTTGATTTTTTTTTTTTTTTTGAGAAAGAGATATATAATGTGCTGCAGGAGAGAGTGACTGATAGGGCTTCCTGAGTGAGGAACAAGGGTTGAGAGGACCACACTAATACTGTAGGCTGGAGCCCTGGGAGATCCAAGGATCCCAGTAGAATGGAATCATTCTGATTGTCTTCCAAGGCTGAATCTCCACTGAACAGAAGTCCTCTGAGCACCTAACTACATCTTCTTTGGCAGCTCCTGGGAGACCTGATTCTTCCTAGGCTTACAAACATCAAGCTGCACCAATAGTCTAGAGTTACTCAGCCTGACAGCCATGTGCCGGAGAGCCTAGGATTACATTCTTAGGGTCATCTTTAGGCATAGTATCAAACAAGCTGAATACCACCTTCCCAGACAGGTGTACAAACAAACACCTCTGGTCTTGGCACATAATTGTATCTTGCAGAAACCCACAGGGTAAATAGTGCCCTCATTATGGAAGCCAGGTCAGCCAGGGATGGGCTTCCCATCTGTTGTTTCTTTTTCCTTTTTCTCCTTGGATTTCATCCCAATTGGCTCTTCAACTAGTGCTGGGCCCAGTCCAGCTCCTTGAATGGACCCAAGAAAGAGGAGCAAGACACAAGTCAAGACAGGTTAAGATGTTCTTCTGTCCAGGTCTCCCCTTTACTTCAAGTTGTAGCTGGGCTAACTTTTTCAGGAGTTATTTTCATTCTTCTTTTGATGTGATAAACTCCCCCAGGCAGGCAATTGCATCATAAATACCTGCTCAGCGGGCATAACTACCTCAAATAGTCAGAGAAATATCAGCCAGTATTTCTTGTTTTGACTCTTATTTGGGGGCTTCTTCAATCTGGGCTTGCTTATTTGCTTGCAGGGGGCACAAGGAAGGACAAGGAAAGCTGCCTGGGGGGGCTCATGAGTCAATAGAATTAGAGTCAGGCATTATGCTAAGTCCTCGAGAGCCAAAAGAAGGCATAAAATAGTCTGGATTTTAAAGATTATACTGATGGAGGAAGATTACATATACAGAGTCCTGTAGTCAGAGTGGGAAATGAGTTGATTTCATCTTGCAAGATGATGAGTTTCTGGAATCATCAAGTCCAAGAGAATAGCATGATGGGAAATGGCCTGGCCAGGCTGCCCCTCACTGGGCTCCAGGCATTGGCTCTTGTTTCCACTCCAAGGAGGAGAAAATAGCTCAATGGCTCCCAGTCAGAAGCCCCAGTGAGGCTGCCCAGCTGGCTATCTAATGTAATTGTGGGTCCTTTTTCCTGATTTTTTTCCAGTTAATAAATCAGAAAGAAATGGATAGTGGGAAAATGCAGAGAAATTTGATTTTTCCAGCACCTAATATACAGTATGCCTAGAGTTGAGTTTCCTAGCAGCCCTGATGGGCTTTCTGATGGAATTCCATTCCAAATTTAGCTTCCTTAATTTAATTCCTTCTTTCTCTTGGCTCTTTCCTCTACCCACCTTAGAACCTTACAAGTTACTTCATTTAGTCCTTACAATAACCCGAGAGGTAGGTAGTATATACTATATAATGTGCTGCAGGTGAGTAACTGGTAGGGATTCCTGAATGAGAATTAGTATCTATAACTGGTTGTAGGAACATTTAGATCATTAACACTTGAAGGGCATGGTTCTGTGATTTTTAGAGGAAATTATTTTCTTTTCCCCAATCCCCTTCAAAAATCTATTCACTGTATATAGAATGAATTGAATCTTTCACAGTGGATCTCAAAATGATGAGGTGCAACAAGTTCTTACACACTGACAAGTTCTCTAGGGCCAGTATGAAAATATGAGGCCATAAGAAAATGGAAGACTATTTGCTGATAAGACTCATTGCCATCCACAAATTGTATTCAACTATAACTGGGCCTATTTTTGGCAATAAAAAGAATCAAAATTTCTAATCTTTGTGCAGATTTATTTCTATTCTATTGTAAAATCAGGATTTTAGTCTTTAAATTATCCCACTTTCACAAAACTCTGAAAGGTTTTTGGGCTACAAACTCTGATTTACACAAAATGTTAGTGTCAATTAACTGAACAATTTAACTGGTTAATTAATTAAGAATTTCTATGATTGATCTCTTAAAATATTTTCACAGGATAAAAGAAAATATCCCAACAACATCAGAATTTTTTTTTTTTTTTTTTTTTTGAGGCTGGAGTTAAGTGACTTGCCCAGGGTCACACAGCTAGGAAGTGTTAAGTGTCTGAGACCAGATTTGAACTCGGGTCCTCCTGAATTCGGGGCTAGTACTCTATCCACTGCCACCTAGCTGCCCCAACAGCATCAGAAATTAAGTGTGAATATAGTCCTGTGAGCTCATACTATCAACCTCAAAAGTATCTAATTCCATTCAATTTAACAATGACTATGTGTACTCCATGCTATAAATTACATTAATACATTTCATTAAAAATTTCCAGTAAACATGGCAAAAAACAAAACAAAACTGGAAGTTTAGACATACAGAAAAAGAAATCTTCCTGGTTTCTCTCCATGGGAAGCGAAGTACCAAGGTTCTGATTCCATTGTGAACCTCAAACACAAGGACACCTTTAGAACAGATGCCAAGGAGTATTCCAGTTTGAGACTTCTTTTCTGGGTGTACTCGATGAAAATGAACACCATACTCTGTCAGTCTTTGGCAGACCTATAAAAAAAAACAATTAATTCTATAGGCATAAAAAACAAAATAAGTGGAAAACCAAAACCACAACATGCACAATAGACTTTAATCTAGTAAAGACATTGAGCTAATTAAATAAAATCACAATTGACCTCTCCATCTCCCCATCTCATCCCCCACCAATTTCAACTCTATCCTTTTCCTGCTGGACTTAAGATCTGCCTATTCTTTTTATTAAATCCATCAGGACTTAAATTCCATAATTAACCAACTTTCTTTTATTTATACTTCCTCCTCATGTGTGACTTAAAAGAGACCTAATACCCCAGATGACACTATCCATGATCACATTTTTCAGTATTCATTGTATCTCTGCTATCTCCTGACTCACAAGTCCCAGAAGAGGAGTAAGAATATTTCTTTTTTTCCATTGCTACTTTAGGTTACCTCTGCCTTCATTACCCAACAAATAGCTTTATGGTTGACTCTATACAAATGTATCAACCAATTCAGACTTTAGTAACTATTATTCTACCTGGCACCAGGTAATTCATTTTCAATTTGTAAAGAATCCAGTGCCAGAATTCTTCTTTTCTGCTACAGCAGAGCCTGAAACATTATTACTTTCCAGTTCTTCAATCTACTCTAATGACTGACCTCTTCAATATTACTTCCCTTATCCACAGGAATCATCACAATCTTTATCTTGCTATTACTCACAAGTGTTTTACTTCTTAGGCTCAATAACTCTTAAATTATGGAACTAAATTCTTGTTAGAATACCACCAGTCTCCAACCCTCTCTGAGTTGTGGCATCATAATTTAGGGAAAAAAAAACAAAAACAAAACTAAGACATTAGCCATTAGCTCACTTTTTTTCCTTTTCTCTAGCTATCCCAGAATCTTTTCAAAATCTTTCATTCTCTCTTCCTTTAATCTAGTCTCTGATGGTGGCCCTTCTTCTCTGTAAGGCCTTCCATCTTCATACCATCCTCTTTTAATTTCTCCAAAAGATTGCCCCTACAATAATTTCTTTGCTTCTTCTGATATTTAAACCTCCCTATCAAGTAGTTCCTTCTTTACTGCTTACAAAAATGTCTAAGTCTTTCTCATCCTTAAAAAAAAAAAACTTTCATAAGATCCTACCATTCCCTCAAACTTTCATACAATTTCCCTTTGCAAGGGAAACCAAGACCCCAGAAAAAAGCTATCTGTATTAAATACCTCCATATCATCTCCTCCTCTTACTTACTTATAGGCCCCTTGATACTGACAATCTAACTTCAGAACAAAACTAAAATTAATCTTTGTTAATTTACCAATGACATCTTAATTATTAATGCCAATGATTCTTCTAGTTTGTTTGTTTTTTAAACCAAATAAAATGGCTTAAAATACCACCAGATTCTTTATTTCAAGAGCACTTGGTATCCAGCTTTTGATCAGTGTTAATGGTAATCACAGATAATGGAGGGCTAGCTAGGTGAATAAAGTCTGAGATGGGGTGTTAACTGAACCAAGTAGGGTGAGTCTGGAAAGATATCAAGGAAGGTAGCTAGATTGTATTTTGCAAAGGAAAGGAGAATAGCCTAAAGTCCCTTAGTTCCCCTGAGAAGCCCACAAGAAATTACTAGACTTGAAATATTAGGAAATCTTTCTTGATTTAATTGAAATCTGCTTCTCAGTTACCAGTTTTAACATATACCACCATGGTCATAAATTATAACAAATAACCACTACTATATCTGTATTATCTTGATAGAGGTGAAATGAAACCTCTTTAACTATTTACAAAGGATGGGGAAACTTGACTCTCTCCAAAGGCACTGAAGAGAAGGACGGAATACTTTTGGGTCCTGAGGAGCTAGTTCAAATAAAAACATGGAATACTTTCTCCCCCTCTATTTTTTGGGGGATTGGAAGAGGACGATGATAAAACTCTTACAATGAATAAATCTTTTAGCTTTCTTAATAATTGCCCATGGTCACACAACTAATAAATATTTCATGTACAAGTCTTCCTGACTACAAGCGCAGAAACTTCATTGACACACTGTCTGTGTTGTTTACTCAATGTAAAATCTTTCAGTGGTAGGACGAATATGGAGACTCATAGAACTTACTATTTACATGAACCTTGGGGCCTAATACACTTTGACTTACTTTTAAAAACTCCATTTCTGTTTCTTTTTCAGAAGCCCCTATGTAAGTACTGTGCAATTTAGGTAATTCTTCCTTCACATAAGATAAATCTAATCGCTCTATCACTCTAGCAGGCAAGTAATGTTCCAGTCTAAAGTAAGACACACCATGAACCTATGAAAGAAAAAGATAGAGATGAGAAACACATTGATGTCAACTACCAAAATACACTAGAAGCTGTTTCCTTCAACTGCTTACTTGAAACAATACAACATAAACTTCAAAAAGTCAGACTTTTGAGAAATTTTTTTTTTTTGATAAACAGTATTTTGTTTTGCAATTACATGTAAAAATAGTTTTCAACATTCTTTTTTTTTTTTTTTTTTTTTTTTTGCTGAGGCAACTGGGGGTAAGTGACTAAGCTAAGAAGTATTAAGTGTCTGAGGTCAAATTTGAACTCAGGTCCCCCTGACTTCAGGACTGGTGCTCTATCTACTGCTCCACCTAGCTGCCCCCCCACATTCATTTTTTTATAAGATTCTGAGTTTCAAATTTTTCTCCCTTCTTCCCAAAGAAGGGGAGAGAGGTTGTTTCCCCCCAAGATACAAGCAATCAGATATAGATTATACATGTATAAATATGTTAAACATATCTCTACATTAATCATATGGTGAAAGAAGAATAGGAACAAAGGAGAAAAAAAACCACTAGAAAAAAAAGCAAAAAACCAATTTTAAAAAGTGAAAATACTAAGTTTTGAAATTCATTCAGCCTCCATAGTTCCTTTTCCGGATAGAGATAATATTTTCCATTATGGGTCTTTTGGAATTATCTTAGATTACTGTATTGCTAAGAGCTAAGTCTATCATAGTTGATCATTACACACTATTGTTATTTCTTGTATACAATAATCAATGACAAATGCTTGAAAGCTATATAATTATTCAATAAGACAAGGCAGGACTAAGACTAACACAGAAATGGTCTCTGCTAATACGTGAAAAAAGAAAATCCTACCTCTGGTTGGTAATCTCCATACTCTGCTTGAAGGGCCAAGGAGGCTAATAGTAAGGAAGTTTCATCATCACAATGGATCCTTTCCTCCAAGATATCTTTACGCAGCTGGAGGTAATATTGGTGACAGGTCAAAGCATGTCTGAGAAAAGAGAAATTTATGTTAGCTATTTATTCTAGAATCCTTCGGTGATTTTGTCAACCAACAATTTGGTGAAACATTTTATACAACAAAATGAAATCTTTCCTATTGATTCTTATAAAGATAATATTGGAAATTTGATCTAAGTTATTTGAGAAAATAAGTATTAGAAAATTATACAATTTGCTATGACAATATGTTTTACATGATTGCACATATACAACCCATAACAAGTTGCTTACCATTTTAGGAAGAGGCAAGGGAAGAAGAGAGAGAGAAAATTTGGTACAGAGTTGAAAGAATTAGGAAGCCAAAAAAAAAGAGCAAAAATCTTCTATGTACTTACTGTATTAGACTGACATCATCTAGGAAAAATTTAATTCGTAGAAATAAAGTAAAATCTACAGTTGTTTTGTTCTTTTTCTTTGGTTCTTCTTTCCATCCTTCTGGGGCTACTTTAGTTAGTTTCAGATCAGGATCAACAAAGAAATACTCATTATCTAGAGAGGATGAGAAAAACATCCAGATCAAATATTAACACTTGATAATATTTTATTGGGACATAATATGCCTTTAAAAATTTTCCATTTTAACTTTTTTTTCTATGAATTTTATTTTATTTTTATAGCTTTTTATATACAAAACATAAGCATGGGTAATTTTTCAACACTGACCCCTGCAAAAACTTCTGTTTCAACTTTTCCCCTCCTTCCCTCCACCCCCTCCCCTAGATGGCAGGTAGTCCCATTTTATTTTCAACAACAAAGTTAAAGTGAGGTTTCATTTCCAGCTGAAACTAGATTAGCAATTTACTTATTATTCATGTTATCACTAATAATTCAGTATCCCATGGATATAAGTATTATAATTGAAAACATCCAAAATAAAACTGATTTCCCTCCTTCTCAACTTCCCAGCTCACTCATCTTTAAAACTTGATTACTTCTGTGTAGGGAACCATAATTCTCTTAGTCCCTCATGTTCACAATATCAAGAATATATCTGGTTCTACTCTCTTCCTTTCTCCCAATTTTTAATCAAGTTCCACTTTTTGTTAATTTATATAGCCACAGACTTTCACAATCTCAAGGTCAACACGCCAGTGTAATACCTTCCTATTTGGTCTTCCAAAACCCAATTTTTCCTTTTTCCTATTCATCCTCAATAAAACTAAGGCACAGGTCTGCCCTCAGTGGCTATTATTTCCTCTTAGATCAAGTGCCAAAGACAGGGCTTGGTACTTAAAACTCTGCACAATCTGGATATCTGTCCATACTTAATTCATGTAAGTCTTTGTTCATCCTGTGATCTAGGAAAATTATTCTTCTGGGAATTCCATCTCTTCTCTTGAAGTTTTTCTACAGGCATGTCCCCTAAACTTTACTTGAACTTCAATATGCTCAGCCTCTCAGGCTTCTTATATTTTAACAAGCTTCAAATCAATTCTATTCCTTCACATTCCCTCTGATGCTCCCATGTCAGCCCAATTGTTACAGTTTCCTCCCTTCCCAAATAAATTTATATTTACTTGGTTGCAAATAAGCTGTTACTCTCCTAATCGATTCTAGACTCCTAAAGGGAAGGGATAAATTAATTTTCATTTTGTACTTCCCATAATTCCAGCCCAGGATGTTGGTGCTTAATAAAGTTTGTTATTCAGAAATTATTCAGCAAATACCTATTGATCCAAAACACTCAGGAGAATTTTGGACAATTCTAATAATATTCTGTTTAAATTAAGAGATTACTAATATTTAAAGAATCAGATATCAATAAATTAACTAAAATCATAGTGGACATAATTTGGTAGTTCTTCAGCTCCTTACAAAACATGGGAGTTTGGTTTTTAAAATTATAACCAACTTATTCTGAATAAAGAACACATAAAATGAGTACAAAATAAAAGACATATGTAAACCTGCAGCGTCAGAACTCATTTCTCCCTTCAGTTTACAAAAATCTTTTTTATTATTGAAGCTGTTCTGCTTGCATATATTTCCAACTGACCTTCCTTTATTCCTTCAAGGAATTTTGGGGAAAGTAGTTTATGAACCCTAAAATACTAGCTACATGTGAGGAGGTCTAGAACTTTGATTTTGTTGGTATAGAGACTCCCAATGTAGGAACTCCCTTCCCTAATACAGACCAGGAATTCTTTTGTGACAGAAAATTTAAATGAGAGGCCTTTGGTCATATAACTAGTTTAGAAACAGGATGTAAACTCAGGTCTTTCTGGCTAGTCTACCATTTATCAATGAAATCAACTTAAAGAATATACAAACGTTCTCTGGCCTAGACTAGGTAAAACTCGATGATGTGGTCCTGACAAGGTAACATAAGCATAATCTTAATTTCTGCTTTCTTACCTATAGGTACAAACTTGCTTTTGGTTCTTGGAATTTAATCTCAGGCAATCAATAAGCATTTAAGTGCCTATTATGTACCAGGTTTTCCACTAAATCAAGAAGATGAAAAGAAAGGAAAGGGACTATCCCTGTGTCCAGGAATTTAGTTTAATGGGAAAAGAACTAAAAATAAGGATTGTAGAAGGTAGAATTTCACCTGGGTCTTAAAGGAAACCAGGATAGTCAGGAGGTGGAGATATGAGGAAGCAGAGTTTCCTAGGAGAGAGGGAAAGTCAGAAAATAAATGTCAAAAACCAAGAGGGAGCTCTGGTTTGAGGAAAAGCAAGGCCAGTTTCACTGGAACAAAGAGTAAAATGGAAGAGTGTAAGCAATATGAAGGCTGGAAAGGTCAGTGGGGAGGAGTTAATTTATGAAGGGCTCTGAATAACAAACAGAGGATTCTGTGTTTTATCCTGGAGGTAAGAAGGAGCCACTGGAGTTTATTGGTCATCTAGGTGTTGAAACAGAGTGTCAAGCCCAGAGTCAGGATGATTCATTTTTCTGATTTCAAATTTGAACATGATGAGTTTAAGATGTCTTTAGGATATCTATTTGGACATATCTAATGGGAAGGTGGAGATGGAGTTGGCGGATAAGTTGTGGTTTAAGTAGATTTGAGAATCATGATCATAAAGATGATAATTACATCCATGGGAACTGATGAGATCATCAATTAAAGTAGTATAGAGCAAAAAGAGAACCCAGGAGATAATCCGGTGGGATAGCCAGGATTAATGGGCATAACCTAGATAAAGATCCATCAAAGGAGACTAATAAAGAGCAGTCAAACAGGCAGAAAAAGCCAAGAGAGAGGAGTGTCTCAAAATCTAGAGAGGAAAGAATATTAAGAAAAGTGTGATCAAGAATGACCACAGAAGGGTAAAGAAAGATGGGGATTGAGAAAAAACCATGAGATTCAGTAAGTAAAAGATCATTTGTAACTTAAAATATGGTGTTTTGGGTTGAACAGGATCATTCTTTTTATAGTCAGACGTTTTCTCTTAGAAAATGCCTGTTAAAACCCATTTTAAATAAAATGTCCTTATATATTTAACTTATTTCTATTGGAATATGGGTAAGGCATGGTGGTAGTTATAAGCACCCAACATTGTCAAAGTTTCCCAGTGTGGATAATGTGAAAATGTAGATATTTTCTGCACTCTCCTGAAAACTTGCAAAACTTCTTTGTACCTTTAAGGCTGGCTAAGGCAAACAAATGATGTTCCACCAAACCAATATGAGCCACAACCATATCAAATACATCTTTACAGAGAGTTTTGATATCACAGGTCAGCTCCAATCGCTGTCCACTCAAAAGCATGATGTTTATTTTTCTCCGAGTATCCTCATTCTTCCCTTTCTTGGTCTGCAGTTGGAAGAACATAACATTGTTTAATGAAAACAATATCAGAACTATATAGTCATATGGTTTTTGAAGTTTTTTTTGGATTAATACAAATTGTATTTGTTATTACTTACAAGGATAGATCGGGGTAGATCCAAAGATATAAATGGTTCAACTGTCATCTTTACAAATTCAGGTCCAAAGAAATTCTGTAAATCATATAAATCAAGTCATGTCAACAAGTATTTGTTCAGCAGTGAGCAACAGAGCAACAAATGATGTTCTCTCAAAGGGCATAGGAATAATATTGATAATTTATGCTCAAGCATATTGCTTGTCATGTGAAGTTCACTGTCTTCCAAGATGAATACTGTTGCATTTCTCATAATGGTTCCTGATACTAGCAAAGAAATTTACTTAAAAAAATCTTTTTAATGTAAAATCAAAATTTGATAAAAATTTATTTTCCTTACATTCTACATATAATTTTAAAGTTGCACATAAAACAAATTATAAGGAATTAATCACAGCTAATTCTGAATTTTGCTCACAAAACAACCCCATGAAAATTTATGAAAACTCCTGGAGATACATAAAAGACATATTGCCAGCTTTTTAATATGTTGAGTGTATAAAGAATCTAATATTTACAAATGAAATATCTTTTTTTTTCATTTTTAATTCCAAAATTTGTCTCTTCTTCCACCCCCTTCCAATTTCATTTTTTAGAAAGGGAAAGATTTCTGTATAAGCTAATAATTTATTAAGGGATACACTAAAAAGAAATTTTATGAACTTTCTTAAACAGTTAAGAGATGAAAACTTCAATTAAAGTGAATTTCAACAAGCTAGGTTATTCTAGAGTATAAAATATATAAATTTGGAGGCAAGATGGCAGAGTAAAGATAGGAACTTGCCCAACCTCTCCCCGAAACTGCTCCAAATTTCTTTAAATAATGACTCTAAACATCCAAAGATAGAGTATAATATGTTTCAGCTGAAGATAATTTAGAAGGTCAGAAGAAAATGTATATGACAAAAAGGTGAGAGTCCAGCCTGCAGATCTGGTGCAGGCTGTGTCATTGCAGCCCTGTTCTGGCCCTTTGCCAGCAAAGGAGGAACAGGTCTAGAGATCCCTGAATCAGCAGCATTACTTGTGCTTCCAGACTACTCAGCCTAGAGACACCAAAGAGAAGCAACTTGGAAGGTCAACAGAAAAGGTTTGTGGCAACAGAGTGGAAGTCCACACACATCCCAGCACAGGCTAGCTCAGCCTTGGCTCTGGCCTTTGCAGTGCTAGTAAAGCAGGACAGTTGTTTTAGCACACTAGATCTTACAGATACAGTAGGATAGGAATATTCCAGGACAGAAAAGAGTGCTTGTGGTCAGACCCCTGGAGAGATCTCTGAAAACAGCTGCACAATATCCCTAAAGCTTGGACCAGTGCACCCTCTACCCTAGAAACAGAGTCCTCCTTTAACAGTTAGAAGTTGAGTAATAGTACAAAGGAAATAAAAAGACTAATGAGGAGAATACCTTAAAAAGCAAAATTGGCAAATGGGAAGGAAAATACAAAATCTCACTGAGGAAAATAATTCCTTAAAAATTTGAATTAAGCGGAATGAAGGTAATGACTATGAGAAATCAAGAAATAATAAAGAAAAATAAAAAAAAAAGGAAAAAATGTGAAATATCTCATTGGAAAAATAACTGACCTAGAAAATAGACCTAGAAGGGATACTTTGAAAATTGATGGTCTACTTGAAAGTCATGATCAAAAAGGGCTTAGACAAAAATCTTTCAAGAAATTATCAAGGAAAGCTGCGCTGATATTGTAGAATCTGAGGGTAAAATAGAAATGGAAAGAATCCACCGATCACTTCCTAAAAAAGAGCCCAAGATGAAAACTCCTAGAATATTATACTCGAATTTCCAGGTCAAGTAGAAAATACTGCAAGCATCCGGAAAGAAACAATTCAAGTAGAGCCATACTTAGAATAACACAATATTTAGTAGCTTCTACATTAAAAGACCTGATATTCCAGAGATCAATATAATTAGGATTACAACCAAGAATCACCCAGCAGGGTGAACATACATTGAAACAGAGAATTTTCAAGCAATCATGATGAAAAGACTAGAGCTGAATAGGAAATTTGATTTTCAAATATAGAATTCTGGAGAAGCATAAGGAGGTGATCAGGAAAGTGATTTAACTTTATCTGTTTACATTTCTACACAGGATGATGATACTTGTAATTCATTAGAACTTTGTCATTATTATGGCAGTAAGAAAGAGTATAGAGGGCACAGATATGAATGGATAATATCTAAATGAAATTATGTAGTGAGAGAAGAATGTACTGGGAGAAAGAGAAAAGGAGAATATGAATAGTTTAAATTATCTGCCATAAAAAAGAGGCAAGAAAAAGCTTTTACATTAAGAGGAGGAGAAGAGGGTGGATGAGTGAACCTTACCCTCATCAAAATTGGCTCAAAGACGAAATAACATACACATATATAATCATCAGGGTTTAAACTGGCATTCACTTGCAAAGAAAGCACAAAGAATTCCCTAGTTACTTCTTCTCCAGTAAAGTCTGAGCTCTCTCCACTGTGCCATCTAGCTGCCCCTAAGTAATAGCTTTTTACTTTCAAAATGCTGTAAAGATAGTTTTCAGCATTCACTTTTGCAAAACCTTGTGTTCCAAATTTTTCTCCCTCCTTTCTTCCGTCTTATCCCCTAGACGGTAATATGTTAAAACATGTGCAATTCTTCTTCTTTGTATAATTCTAACCTGCTTTACGGAATACTCTGATACATCTGTAATTCCAAAGCTGGGGGGGGGGGGGGAGGGAGGAGGAAAGGTCACTGAATAACTCAGACAAAAGGATAATAGATACAAATAGAAACCTGAATGAAGACAAGAACTTGTACTGATGTACAAAAGAGCAGGATTAGGAATTGAAGTTACTTCTCAAAATGGCTTGTAGTCATCCAAGAGCAGCTTGGTGAAATTATCTAAATTTATGAACAAGAGGAAATGACTGGGAGGCTTGCTTAGTGTAAGCAAAATTATCTTCGTTAACATAACCTATCCCTTGAATTTGAATATTCATATGAAATAATATTCTGCTTTATATTATTTTCCAAAGATAATCTTTTACAAAAACACTATTGTTCTCTAGCTAGCAAGTTCAGCTTTTCCAGAAACATTTAAAGTATATTAAAAATGTAAAATAATATGGTCTTAATTATTATTAACCTTTGGTAATGGGGCAATGAAGACTACAAACACAGAAGCAGATTCAATTTTCATGTCAGTAAGTATTTCTTCACATTTACATTTTTAAAAAAGGTAATGAGCTACCATGTGTAATGGTTTAATTTAAGAGATCTTCAAGATGAAGTTGGAAATGCCCATAACTTGAGAATATTAGTGTAGATCATGTTCGAGTATAGGGTGGACCAGATAGTCTTGGAAATGCCTTAAAATTCTGTGAATAAAAGTTGTTTTTTGAAAACTATCATTTTTTGATGAAATGATCAAATTAAATCTTAAAAGAGAATAATAAACACTTTTTTTCTGTAAATATAATATATTTAAGATTCAAAACTTTTAATCTTATGGTTGTCCCTACCATCAGCTTGGGGATGAGTTCTTGGTTTGAATAGTCTCAAATTAGACCGTGGCCTATTGGCATAGCTTTTGATAACTCAGCATCACTGCCATGATAAATCTTTGGATTAAGACTTTGTATTATTTTTTTTTGCCCTGAAAAAAGAAAGCTTTACTCAGATAGCTGAATTATAGCAAAGATGGTGGAATGGGTGCAAGAGGAAAGAGACTAAAAACAATGAAAAAGGGATTGGTGCTAAAATCTTCTCTTTAAACTTACTTATTCTTTAATATTCAAAGTCAATAGGGTGGTATATGCCAAATAGGTCTTGGTCCAAGGAAAGACTGATTTTAGTTAGAAGACAGGATGAGAAAAGAAATAGGTCTAGATGTGAAAGCAAATATAAGAAATAATACTTGAGTCAATTATAGACTAAAAGCAGGGTTAATATTGCTCACTCCCTGTAGGATTGAGGATTTTTAGAATTTTATTGTTTGTTTTTTTTCTTCTATTTGCTATTTAGTCTATTCAATTGTATGGTCTGGGAATTTGTGTGAAACTATACATATATATAACTATACACATACATACTATATACTATGTAGTATACTAGTATACTATATACTATTCATACTATATATAACTATATAATATACTATAGTATGGAATGGGACACAAGCCATCACTTGAATTGAAACTGACATAAAACTCTTACTATATGTTTAAATTTATCAGTAAACTAATACCATGCAAACAAACAAACAAAAAAACCACAAAAGAAGATGGTTTCCCAATGAATAAATAAAACTGAACAGAGATCAAAGGTCTAACAGAGTAGAGTTAAGGAAAAACAAAATGAAATAAAAGGAAAAAGTGAACATAAAAATAATTTAAATATTATTTGTGGAAAGGTTATTAGGAAAATTTTTATATGCAAAATATCTTCACAGTTCATAAATTTTTTTTCCTCTGAATATTATTTCTCCCAAAAAACAGTACAACAAAAGTATTGCATTTCATTCATCCTAATCATCCTTTGGCTTGATATACTCATTAAAAATATAATTTAAAAAATTAAATAAATTAAAAATATAGATGCTTTCTTCCTTTTACACTTTAAAATGGTATGTATCCAAAGCCAATTTACTTCTGGGAAAGTCATTCATATATTATATCAGTCTAAATGTAGACCACATGCCTAAAATTATATGTACTTAGGAGGAAAAAAACATATAATATGCACTGAAAAATATAATAAATTCCACACAAGTCATATTTAAAAACAATTATGGCTTGTGAATAGATCAACATGATAAATTATCTGGTCAAAGAATGTTTTTGTCTAGCTGGAAAACTTATGGGATTTTAATAAGACAGTTAAGATATATCCTTTGAGAGACAGTATAGCATTCCTGAGTCAGACATGGTGGAACTTAGAATTTAGAAAACTAGTATTCCAGCCACAGACAGTGAGCACTTAGTCTCTCAGTATCCTAGGCAACCAGGGGGCCAGGGGATTGACAGGCCAAAGTTTATTATTAATGATTTTGGATATGTTTAATTGTGGAAAAGAATACAAGAAGGAATAGAAAATAAGTCTATGTCTATGGAGTGTTTCTGACGTTATGTAAACAGTACAAAAATTAAAATATCTTGGCCACTGTCCTTAAAGTGATTTAATGTTTTCAAGGAAGATAAATATACCAAATCATTGATTCTTATTAATAATTTTTAAAATAGCCACAGTTCTATATTCCATTTAGTTGACTGTATCATCTTCAATATGGTAGGGAAGTACAGTAAGATTGCTAGCTGTGCCCTGAAAAAGAAGGACCTAAAAAGATGTTATATAGAAAGTTTAGCAGTAAAAAAACCAACAACATTGGATTTTGTCAATCACTGTTTACTACATACCTTTGTAAGGAAAGGGAGTTAAGCATTTATGTAACTCCTACAATGTGCCAGGTACTATGCTAAGTATTTTACAAATATCATATGATCCTCACAACAACCCTACAAAGTAGGTGCTAGCACTTTATCCATTGCATCACCTAACTGTTCCTGTTAAAAATGTTCTAAGTAACTTTAAAATGACTATACCTAAGGCCAGTTGTCTAAAAGTTCCTTAACATACCTTTGAAAAAAGGAACATTTACAAGCTGTGTCAACCCTGGCAAGTCATTTACCTTCAAATGCCTAGAAATAAATGAAACATTTCCTCCATACAAAGTCTCCTATGATTGTTCTAGTCAAGCTCTGGCAGCTCCTAAACCAAGCTAGACAGGCTTAATGTATTTATTATTTATGGATTAACCTGGCTCAATCTGGAAACCAAAAGGGGACTGGTGATCATTTTGCTTGACCATGGTGATCCATGAGCTCAAAATGACCCTCCATTCCTGTAGTAACAGAATGGGGGAAAGCCAAAGGATAGTAAGAATCATATAGTTCATAGTCTATAAAAGTTTCCTTCTATTCTTGACATACTTTGTTCAAAAAGCAATGAGAGAATGGTAAAGAAAAAGCAGTCCACAATGGGGGAATACCTGAACAAATCATAATATGTGAATAAATAATATAATTTTGTTGTGTCTTAATAACTGAAGGAACAATTTCAGAGAAACCTGGGGAGACACACAAGCTGATACAGTTGATGAACACAACTCAAACAGTTTATAGAATAATAACAACACAGTAAAGAAAAACAACTTGGAAAGACTTTAAAACTTTAATCAATGAGATAGCCAAATCAACTCTAGTAGACCTATGTGACCCTAAGAAAGTACATTTCCCTACAGGGTTCTAATGCTTCATCTATAAGCACATCATCCATCTCCTGACAGAGAAGTGATGGACTCTGGATACATGATGAAACATAAGTGATATTTAGACATAGTCAATGCAGAAATATATTTTGTTTTATTATGCATATTTGGTATAATGATTTTGTTTTTCTTTATTCTTCAATGAATGAATGGTGGGTTAAAAGGAAAATAGATTTTTGTTAATTAAAAAAGTAACTTAAAAAAGAAAATGACTAATAATCTCGTTACATACTAGTGGACTAACTAAATCACATATGACATAAGAAAAGATTTAGTTAAATATGAACTGCTCATAGGCTTTCAGTGGAAAGACAAATAAAAGTTTTGGTGAAATTGGCTTCATGTGATAGTCACATTGTTATTCTGCCTTAGTGTGGTCATAAGAAATGTAAGCAAACAAACCACCATGAAAATAATTGCACAATTTATGTGCCATCCACCATAGGAGATTAAGTACTAAAGAATTTCTGAGCAATTCAAAAGGTCTTCCAAGTTAAGTAAACATATTTTGAGACAAAATAGCTTAACTGCAAAAGTAACTTAGGGGTGAAAATGATTGGAAAATATGGTTTGGGAGCAAGAAATGAAAAATGCCAAAGGCTTGTAGACTGCTCAGAAGCCTTTTGCTTATATATTTAAAATATTTTCTTTAAGAATTAAGAGTTTCTGGATTTAATTAAACTAAATATCAGTAAACTGAGCTGACTGAAGCTTAATGGAAAGGAAAAGGAAACAAAACTTGCTAAAATGTAGCAAATTTTAGAAATAGCTCTTTTTCTGTATTCAGATCAATTGATTAGAAAAGAGTCTGTTTAAAATGCCAACTAACAAGATGGTACAGTAAGGAATAAATTGCTGTAGCTCTCCCAAATTTGCCTACAAGGAACCATAAAACAGCATCCTGGAATAGTAGAACCAGCAAAAAAGATGTTGTGAAACAAGCTTTTAGCCAAGAAAGACAAGAAAGATTTGTCTCACTCAGATAAACACAGCACAGGAAACATCCCAACAAGCCAGGAACAAGTCCCACCTCAGCAACCCATTAGATCTTCAGTCCCACTCCTGTGAAGCAGGCGATTGTCAACATCAGGACCTATCAGCCAGAGAACGGGCTCCAGCTCCGAGAACTACAAGGTGCTTTAGCATAACCCCAGGCAAACAAATAGATGCTAAGCATTTATGCTTAGCTAAGCAAACAGACAGCAGTGCTGGGCACCCGTCCACATGCACCAGCAGAGCCCCCAGCAGTCAGACTAACATGAATTTGAATGAAATGCAGAAACACCCCACTGGCCTCAGCACATATTGGACACCAGCACTAGAATCCCAGTTCAGCACCAGGTAAGCTGCCTAACCCCTATTACCTCTATCAGCCACCATCCACCTCACCCCTTCCCTGCAGCACCAAACATAAGGGTCTCCCACAGGTCTCAGGTCAAAATCAGTGCAGTATCAGCTAAATAATCAGGGGCTGCAGGCCCTGACGCAAGGACCCTGAAAGAGTTCCAGCAAAGCTCAAATAAAAAAAAAAAAAAATTAAAAGGAAACAGGTTAAAAAAGATGAGCAAAAAATAACAAAAAAAGAATCTAACTATAAAAAGTTATTATATGATTATACATGTATTACGTATATCAGATTGCTTGCTGTCTTGGGAGAGGGGAAGAAAAGGAGAAAAGAAGAAAAAATCTGGAACTCAGCATCTTACAAAAATGAATTTTGGAAATTAACTTTACATGTAATTAGAAAAATAAAATAATGTTGAGGAAAAAGAAAAGTTTCTATAGTGATAGGAAAGATTAAGACAAAAACCCAGGACAGAAAAACACTGTCAAAAACCAATGGGCAAAACTTCAAAGAAGAACAGAAAATGATCTTTAGCCCATAAAAAACTCATGGAAGAATTCAAAAAAGATTTTAAAAATCATATAAGAGAGGTAGAAAAAGAATTAAGGAAACAAAAGAGAATGATGCAAGGAAATTATGAAAAAATTGCCAGTCTGGGAAAAGAAAATAACTCCTTAAAAAGGAGAATTGGCCAAGTGGAAAAGGGGATAACAACTTAAAAAGCACAAGTAGCCAAATGGAAAAGGAAGTATAGAAGTTAACTAAGGAAAACAACTCCCTAAAAGTTAAAATCAGACAAGTCAGAGCTAATAACTCTATGAGATACCAAAAATTAATCCAACAAATTCAAAAGAATGAAAAAATAGAAGAAAATATAAAATACTTCATGGAGAAAACAAGTGAACTGGAAAATAGATCCAAGAGAGACAAGGTTAGAATCTCCAGAATGTCTGAAAGCTGTAATCAAAAGGAAGACCTGGACAGCATCTTTCAAGAAAATATCAGAGGGGACAGCTAGGTGGCGCAGTAGATAGAGCACCAGTCCTGAATTCAGGAAGACCCGAGTTCAAATTTGGTCTCAGACACTTAACACTTCCTAGCTGTGTGACTGTTAAGTGTGACACTAACACCAGCCTCAGGGGGGAAAAAAAAAGAGAAGAAAATAGCAAGGAAAACCAAACCAAACTGATATTGTGCAACTAGAAGGCAATACAGGCATTCAAAGGATGTATTGATCACCTCAGGAAAGAGATAAAATTCCAAAATACCACAAGAAATCATAAATGGCATAATCTTCCATGCATGGAGGATAGTTTGTATTTTAGAAGTAGTGGGGAAAAAACATCAGTGATCAGATATGGCAGCAACTAAGTTACTATATCTTTATCTTTAAAAGAATAAAAGAACTATGAGGTTTCTCATATGAGAAGTAAAAAGCATTCAGAAACACTTGGGAATTAAAATATTTTGATATATTTTTTAAACATCTAATTCAGAACCACATTTTAGCAGTAATGAGTAAGACCACAATTCTCCTTTTCTGGAACTAAAATGGCAAATAAGAGCTTGTGGGTACTTGTAGAAGCTCCAAAAAAGTCCTATTTTACCTGGCCATCAGCTTTAAGAGTAAGCAATTCTATCTTAGGAACCAATTTACCCTCAGTTTTCGTTGGGTCATAGCAGTTTCTAATGCCATTTCTCGCAGGGGATCCCTGGTGACATCAAGCATGGATGCTTTGATGGTATCTCCTGGATAGAGGCTCAATCGAGACTGACGAAGAGCCATCCTAGTTTGTAGCTGCATCAATTCTTCTTCTTGACGTTTCAGCATAATCTCTTGACTAATCAAGTTGCCTTCAAATGATTTTTCATATTGTCTGCTGCATTGAAGAGAAAGGAAAGTGTTTTAACATAAAACCATTAAGATAAATTCAGAAAAGCACTATCCTATAGACTAATAAAATTTAAAAATACCTTCAAAGTCACCATCTCCCCTCCTATCAAATGATGACATTCACACTGCTAGTTATAAACAAATATATAGCTAAAATGAGGGGCTAAAAGAAAATCAATTACATTTGAGCTGAACTAAAAGAAGCAGGCAGCAATCATTTCAGATAAGGTTATGGTAAATAACATAATAAAGAAATCAGCAGAAGAATTATATTAAGCATAAGCTTAAAAGCATCACATATGACAAATCAATATCAACACTTAATGTATATAAACAGTATATATACATTTTTTAAAAAAGATAATCAACTTAGGAGGAAAAAGAGATAATCAAGCTAGAGTAGAAGAAGACCTTAAGGTATTCCTTTCAGATCCAGACAGATCTATCCAAAAATAAACAAGAAAGAAGTTATAGACCTAAGACAAATTTTATGTTATATTGAATAAGAGACCTTTAAGAGACTAAGTAACATAATTCTAAGCAAACTGCAGTTCAAAGAACAAATTATGAAAGCAACAGAAAGTTTATTATAAAAACAATGAAAATAATGAGTCAGCATATCAAATACTTTTAAAATTTGGGTAAAGTACTTGTTAGGGGAAAAATTTAATTTCTAAATGCTCTTAAGAAAGAAGAAAATAATCAATAAATTAAGCCCACAAATTAAAAAATTACCAAAAAAATTTTTTTAATTAAGCAGAAATCCTAAAAACTGAAGAGATTAATGAACCTTAAAGCAAAGTGACCATTAAATTGATAAATAAAAGTAGGAGGGTTTTTTTTTGTTTTTTTGCAGGGGGGAGGAAAGCAGGGGAGAAATAAAATAAACAGGTAGCAAATTTGATTTTTTAAGAGAAAAAATTATTCATATCTAAAATGAAAAAAGATTTAAATCATTAAAAACTATTTTGTTCAATTATAATTTACAGAAAAAAATTTAAATCATAAGAAATAGACTACTTAAATAAACCAATATCAGAAAAATAAAATGAATAAGCTACATATATATTCCCAAAGGAAAGGTAGGAGGGAATTCCAGGAATAGAGGCATTTGCAAATGAATTATATTCAGCACTCAAAGAACAACTTATTTCAATACATAAACTATTTGCAATAAAAAGAGAGAAGGCAGCTTTCCAGTCTCTTTCTACAATGCAGATATGATCTTTATACTTAAATCAGACACAACTAAGAGAAAGAAAATTTCTAATATCATTAATAGATAGTGATGTAAAATTTTAAATAGAATGTTAGTAAATGGCCCAAAACAGCATATTATTGGGTTGGGTTTATACCAGTAATAGAGGATTGGCTGAATATGAGATTAAAATGTAATAAATCATGTTAATGATAAATAATAAAAAACATAGGATTACATCAATGTTGCTGAAAAGGCTTTTGATAACATTCAACATATGTTTCTATTTAAAAATGTAGAAAATGTAGTAGCAATTGGAGCTTTTCTTAATAGAATAAGTAATATCTCTCTGAACCCAGACACAAACATAAGGCAGCAAAAGTCTCTAATTTTTATCCATTCATCTCTGGTGTACACTCTTCAGAACATAATCCATTCTAATCTGCAGTTTCTGAAGGGCAAAGAATAGTCTTTAGTTCAAATTTCCTTTCCCTTCTATTTTATTTCTATGCTTACAGAATTTGTCCTTTCTTTTTAATAAGAATTGCTTTTTTTTTTTTGGTAAGGCAATTGAGGTTAAGTGACTTGCGTAGAGTCACATAGTTAAGTCTTAAGTGTCTGAGGAAATGTGTCCTTTCTTATAGGAGTTTATGTCTATAACTTAGATTTTGTTGCAGGTTTTTTTTTTTGGTTTTTATTCCTTTCTGGACATATTCTAAGGATTATTTTGATTAGTACTTTGTTTACTGAGATCAGGGAAAAGCAAGAATGCTCATTACCACTTAAATAGTGCTGGAAATACTACATATAACAGTAAGACAAGAAAGAGAAATTACAGGAATAAGCATAGACAAAGAGAAAATAAATCATTTTATCATTTTTTAAAGATGATTTGATGATTTACTTAGGAAACTCTAAAAGTTAATAACATTTTAAAAGAAACAATAAATTCAAAATTATAGGATGTGAAATAAGTCCAAATACATCATCAACATTCTTGTATCTTAGTAACAAAACAACAGAAAAAATTACAAAGAAAAATTCCATTTCAAATAACTATAGAAACTATAAAATATTTGGGAGAATAACTACCAAGAACCTTAAAATATATTAATCTAAAATTTTAAAAAACCCACTTTGCAGAAATACAAACATCCAAAATACTAAAAAAACTTTTTTTAAACCATAAAAATTTCTTCTAGTAGCCTACCCTCTCCTCTCAAAAAACCATTCCTTATAACAATATTTCTAAGTCACTTTATAAAACAATATTTTGAAAGAAAAAAGAAAAGAATCAATAAAACTTTTCTTTAATAATTAAGAGACAATAAACATTTATTTAATGCTGTGCTAAACACTAGGAATACAAATATGAAAAAAGGCAATTTTTATCCTTACGGAAGTTTTTATCCTTAAGGAGTGTACAATCTAATGTGGGGAGGACACACACAAAAAAACCCCTAAAGTGGAGGAGGGAGGACAGAAAGCATGCAGCTTGGAGGCAAGATGGAGAAGTGAAAGAAGTCTAAATAAAGTGCACTGAGGTGGGCAATGAGGAGTTGTCTAAGGACATATGACCAATAATTTTTAAAAAATTCTGAATGATCAGAAGTATTATTTCCATGAATCTCCCATATAAGCAAAGCAGTGAAGTAAAGGTGCTTTTCATTTGTATTTTTGCAGGGTAAGGTTGTCTTGTGGTGGTCTACATCTTTCATTTATGCTGCCTCACTATTTTTATTGTGTCTGAAAAAAATGTATTTACTATTTCTATCTTTTTCTATTTATTTGCATTATTTCTGGGCATGACCAGGTTTTAAAAATAGTTCAATATAGTACTAAAAAACACATATATTGTTGAGCAGAACTATTTAGTGGAAACCAGAAGTCTTTTAGTTATAGTTTCTTCAGCAACTTGAAGATTATTTTATTGCTCTTTATGTCATCTTGTAATTTGGTTAATTTAGCCACTAAGACTTTTACAGTGTGTAAGTTTAAAATGAATGTTATTTTGTCTATGGTTCCTTTCAGTATGATGTAGTTTCTTTGTTTATATTTTTGTGTTGTCCATTTTTGTCTCTGCTTTGTCTGATAACATGGTTTCGGTTACTGGTTTGTTGTTTTTTTTTTTTTTAATTAAATTGGATTCACCATACAGACATCAAATTTTGCTTGAGCCTTTCATTTTTGAGCACATCTTTGCTTTTTAGGTATGTTCCTTATAAGCAATACTTTATGAAATTTTGGGTTCTTAGCCAATCTTACTGTTTCATTTTATTGAGTTGTTTTACTCATTTATATTTAAATTTCAATTAGGTTTACAATTTTCTCCATTTTCTCTAATTTTATTTTTCTGAGTTAAGATTTTATCATTTTTGTTCTTTCTTTGTAAAAACAAACAAATCAATATTTTGTCTTTTCAATTATTTTTTGTTATTCTAAGGATATCATTCCTTCACCCTCAAGCCCCAATTTTCACTAATACACTTTTTATTATAAGTCTGTTTAACTTATTAATTCCTTCCCTTCCTTATCTAGCTGTCCAATTCTTGCTTCTTTTCCTCCTCAGTTAAGTAGTCAAAAAAAATCTAGCCTCTCCCTTTTCAACTTGTTTTTGTTACTTTTTTCTTTCATTTTCAACATCCTTTCTTTTTTTTGCTGAGGCAATTGGGGTTAAGTGACTTGCCCAGGGTCACAGAGCTAGGAAGTGTTAAGTATCTGAGACCAAATTTGAACTCAGGTCTTCCTGACTTCAGGGCTGGTGCTCTATCCATTGCGCCACCAAGCTCCCCTTCAGCACCCTTTCTTAAAAAAAAAAAAGATTTTTCACTTATTCTCTCTTTATTCTTTTCTATTTCTGCCTATTTTTAAAAATCAATTTATTTTTTTGATTTGTGTTCCTTTTATTTATTTACTTATTTAATCTCTCTTTTCCTTATAGAATTTCAACTTCTAAAGTATCTATTTTTAATTTACTCTTTTAATCAATTTCTACATTCTTAGTAAACTTTTTGCCCCTTTACCATATTTCTTGTTGTTGTTGTGTCTTTCTCTTAGAAGTGTTAGGTCCTGGAGTAGATAGGATCAACATATTGTTTCACTGAAGAAATTTTCCTAAGGCCCTGATTATACAGTTCATTACTATCCTTTTTTATTCCATGCCCTTTCCCCAACCCCCTTTTTCTCCATTTACCATGAAATTTCCTCTCTTGGTCTACACTCTCTCCCTCCTCAGGATATCAATTACCCTCTAGAGTTTTGATTTCCCTTCTCTTGAGTCAGTGTGTTGTACAAGTGTTGTACAATACTTTTAGAGGTAGTGGTCTCTTTAAGCTAAGGGTAGCTGTAACTAGTCAGATGTAGCTCTTTGCTTATTTTTGCTTGACCAATCAGTTAAAATGATTTTTATATTTCTATTTTGGCCCTTGGGGTACAGTCTGCCAACTCTTCCTTTAAACAACAAATCCCTATAAATTACACCCTCATCTCTCCTATATACTTGTCTTCTCCAATGGGAAGGTTTTTTTAGTCGGACCCATTTCTACCACTAAATTGACATTTCTCTCTTTATTTCTCTCTGTTTCCATTCCTTTATTTATCATTTCATTGATTCTGTTGGCTGCTTTTTCCCAGAAATTATAAGAATTATTTTTTCTTCATTATTTAGCATTGACTTGATCTATCACACACTCTTCTCTCATTCTGTAGTTTAGCTCCCCGCAAGCTCCCAAACCCTGATTTTCTTGTAGACAATGGTGTGAAGTTTAATCCATGATGTTTCATGTTGATTCCTCCACCATTAGTACTTTTACTTATGTAATACTTTTACCCTCTTCTGTATTTTTAGAAAGAAATCTCTTAATAGTTGTTCTTATTATTCTCTGTGTGTGTTTTTACCATCAAGATGCTTTTCTCTTTCAAACTCCTTTTTTTTTTTTTTGATAATTTATTTTGTTGCTTTGTGCCTTCCTAGATTGTTCCATCACTGTTCTCTCCCCAGTCTGTATTTCTCTTTTCTGGCAACTTTGTAAAGCAAATAATCTGCTCACGCTTACTTTTCATTGTTGGAATTCTTCCAGTGCCTCTTTTTATTAAATATCCTTTTTTCTTTCCCATTGATGATTAGGGCTTGGTCTTACAGGGCACATCATCCTTGAGCTTCTTTGCAGAGTTCATTCTACTCTGCAAGTGGAAGAAGGTCTTGTGATGTTAGAATTTCTTTTCCCCTCCATTTTATGGCATTTCTCTTGGATGCTTATAGAATTTGTTCTTTTTTTTTTTTTTTTTTACTAGCAATTCATGTCTATAATTTAGAGTTAGTTGCACAGCCTTTTTTTCTGGATATATGCTAAGTATTCTTTAAATTGCCACTGTTTTCTGGTTTCAGAAGTACCAGGTAGCTCTCTTGTATTCTTTCTTGCATTATAGCATTCAGGTTTGTTTGTTTTTTAATTTGTATCTTTGCAACCTGCCTCTGACATCAATCTGTTTTGTTTATGTAGATATCCTGTTTAAGTTATTGCTTTTTGCTTTTCTCTTTCTATATTGTCCGTCACCCCATGTATTTTGTTCTCATAATTCATTGTTCTGTTTTGTTTCTTTGTTGAGATTTGCTACCATGGACTTTTTTTTGCTGAGTAAACCAAAAATTCTGCTTTCATTATTTTTATTTCTTTCTTGAACAATCTGGGAACATCTCCCTCTGGTTATATACTTTCTTGAAAATCCTTTACCTTACTAGGTATTGTGTGTGTGTGTGTGTGTGTGTGTGTGTGTGTGTGTGTGTGTGTTTCTTTATCTTGCAGTATTTATTCTCAATTTTTTGGACTTGTTTGTGAAGACACACTCCCTTCTGTTAGTATTATCTTCCCTATTGGTTTATTAGCTCAAAAATTTTAATTGAAATCTCTTCCTCCTGAGATCTTTGGTAATTTTGGTAATTTCGGTAATTTCAGCCTTTTTCTCCCCCCCTTCCACTCAGACTGTGACTCCTTCCCTTTGGATAATGGATCTCCCAAGGGCTATCTCTTAAACCTGTTTTAGTCTCTTCCCTCACTGGGGAATTCACCTTTCACCATCTTCCAGTCTCTATCATTTCAGATTCTCTCTTTCAAAACCCATGTTTGGTGATTTGTCCTCTCTGTCTCTTAGTTTTGTGGATGGCGCTGCTGCAGGACAACTGGATGCCAGAGTTTTGCTCTAGGTAGAACAAGCTTCCTGCTTCTCTTCATAGGACTGCTGTAGAAATGGCTCTGCTGCTTGTTGCCTCAGAATGGTGGAATGGGGCTAGCAGAATGGCTGAGTCCATCCCATGGATCCAACTATGTGTCTGCTAAAACTTAGTGGGGAAGAGAATGCTTTTAAGTTATCAGGCACCATATGCCTTCTTCACTAGCCATAGAGGATTATCATAAGGGGTATTTGTAAAGCAAATATTCTCTCATTACTAGGAAAAAATATCTCTCACATCCTATTCTAAGACAAGGTTTATTTAGTATTAACTACATGGGATGGTTTGGGCAACTCTGAAAGCTTTCACTTGGCCCTGACCATGATAAATGACACAGATATTTCTCTAAGTCCCTATTTAAGGACTGACTTCCAAGAACTCATATTTTCTGTTTTCACAAAATTCATAGTCTTCCTTATCATTAGCCACAACAACTAGGATTCAAAAAGGATTTTTCAGCACTTTTACCTGAGCAAGGGTCTGGTTCCTTGGTGATCTTTGTCCTTAAGCCACTTAAAAAATCTGGGATCATGCTTTATGGGACACAAGAGCAAGGTTCCTTTGTTACACCACTATTTGCCTGCTGGTACCTAACAGTGTCTCATACAACTTTTTTATATCTCCCTTTCAGCTTCCACATGGTTATCTAGAAGAGCCTGAAACTCTGGAAACTTGCCCTTGCTCTCAATGCTTGTCACAGTGACTGGCACATAGATGCTTAATAAATATTTATTGACTGATTCCAATCTGGATAAAAAAAATCTTGAGTAAATCCAAAAAATAAGTGGGAAGGGAGTTTTCTGAGGTGTCTGAAATCTTGATAAGGTAAATGGACCTTTAATGTCCCAAATCTAGGATGTCCTGATACAATTTTATAAACATTTGTATAGGCTAATCATTATCTTCTTCCTGTCCACTTCACGTTTCAAAAACCATATCCAAAGTTCCTTATAAAAATTAGTTATCAACCTCTACTAACTTAATATGACAGCAAGCACTTTATTTCTTCCCATGATCCCTAGAGAGTATGTTTATATGGACAGCTTTATTTGTACAGACAACTAACTATTGGGGTTACCTCAATTACCTGCTCAAACTTTAATTATTGATTTCCCTAGGCAAGTATAGCTACCTGACAAGGAAAATCCATAAGTAAATAAGATTTAACTGCATCTGCAAATGTAACCACAGAAATTCAAGAGATAATGGAGGGCCAATTAAACTTTAGCGGATTAAAAAGGGATAAAGAACAATTCCCAGGTGTGAGTATTGGGGTGTATGGGAGGAATCCTCTAACTAGTTAAGCTGATTTTTTAAGAACAAATTTTCAAAAAACTGATAATTCATGAAATTATGCAATTGACAAAAATTGTTCAGTTGATTTAATTTAGACCAGGTGTCAAAAATGAAGTCTGTAGGATATATGGCCCACAATTAATCATTAAATACTAATGAAGTTCATGATATATGTTAGGTACTAGGGATTCAAAAAGACACAAAGATAATCTTTCCCCCTCAAGGAGAATGTTCAAATAAAAAATGCAGTAAAACAAAGATAATATCTCATTTTAAACCTAAATTAATATGAGTACTTCAAGGATTTTTATGCATGGACTAGCAATCTTCTTTCTATATAAGTTTGAGTTTGCATAGATTGTACCTTCATTAGCTATTATTCTCATGATTCACTAGCCTACTATGAATTCTAATTTATTTTTTCCAACATCTTCCCAACTTCCTTGGTGGTAAAAGTCTGCTTATCCACTTTCTCCATTGCAGAAAAAGTCATTCCCATCTTGGAAATAATATGCTGAAGCTCTCTTTATCATCAGATCCGGTTTTCTATGATCATTATTACTCTTACTCCTATTCTTTGATCATATAATCCTGATGTTGATAGGATTTAAATCATTCTGCAAAATTGCTGGTTGGAAGTTACATTCCTTATCTGCAGCCTTAAGCCCATTATTATTAACCTGTGCTACTTCTAGATCAATATCATGCTCCATTGCCTGTAAGGCACAGACCTTAAAGATCGTTACTTTACCTCCACATGAAGTGGTCTAATATTCAAGGACAATTTATCTTTATTTTCCCATAATGCGAAGGTCCAGTTTTTCTTAAGCCATAAAAAAGAGACAAGAAATACTTGATTTTGTGATTTTTTTCTAACTTTTTGGGTTAAACTCTTTAAACATCTAAAGAGTCAATTCCATATAATAAATTTTCTCAGCAAATTTAGAGCCATGGTCGTCAGCTGAGAGAGCAGGAAGAAGAGATTCTAGAGACTGAAGAGAGAGGACTTGGAATAGCTTCTGTGGGGAATAAGAGAGAAAATCAATTAGGGAGGAATAAAAGGACAGCCTTGCTAGAGGGAAGGACCAATTGAAACCGGACAATAAGCATCAGAGTGTTCCCAATCGTCAGAGTTGTCTGATTTTTTTCTAATTAACCTTCAGCTACATTTAAGTTGGAGTAAGGATTCATTAGTCAATCATTAAGCATTTATGGAGCAATTATTATGTGCCATGCACTATAAGTAATGGGGATAGAAAGAAAGACTCTTCCTGATCTCAAGGGGCTCACATTTTAATAGAGGAGACAACCTACTTAAAAAAAAAAACTCTATACAAAAAAATTGTGTGCATAATATATGGAAGATAATCTCAATAGGAAGATACTAAAGGAGGATACTAAAGGTGAGGAAAGGCCTTCTGCAGAGGATGAAATCTGATCTGAGCCTTGAGGGCAGTTAAGAGATATAGGGCATTAGGGGAAAGCATTCTAAGAATGGGAGATAGTCCAAAGCACAGTTCATACAAAGCAAAACAATAATAGCATTTCAAATCAATAATGGCATTAGCTTATGTTATATAATCCTTTATGACTAATAAAGCATTTTTATTATATCATCTGTATGATAGAATGTGGACATATAAGCGTTCTCATTTTAAAATGAGAAAACTGAGGCACAGATAGAGAAAATAACCAAACACAAATCAATTTGATTAAAAGATTCAAAAATAGAAAAGATAATAATTAGCTAAATTTAACATGATCTTAACATGCTCATTAAAGGAGATTTAAAAAGAAAATGAAAGAAAGCAAAAACAGAAGAGACAAAGAAAAAAATACCTTGCTCAGTAGAACAACTGCTAAATGTGAACACAAAAAAAGTTATTTATTAAAATTTACTATCTTTAGTTAATATTTTACATACCTTGGTCTCTGTGATTGTCCATGGCTTGATGAGGTTTCATCTACTCCTTGGAGTCCACTACAGGAATCAAATGTTTTTGAAGCTTCACTCCTCTTCACTAATGTATGAAAAAAAGTTAATAAGATATAGAAATAATAAAAGCTCTATTTAACAACAAGAATTTAAAAAGAAAAATATTTTAAGGGATTCAGATTTTGATGGCACCATATAAAGCCATTATAGCATTAAGAAATAGTCTAAAGGAACTGAAGTTATTTTTAAAAACAAAATACTATTTCTTCCAAAATGAAATGGCTTTAAGGAAACATGGTACTAGGCTGTTAGAAATTTTCTTAAAAACGGAAACTTCATGGGAATTTTGTTAAATTCTTGTTAAATTCCAACCCAGAATTAACTGCCAACTAGGTTAACTCATTCATTTTGCAGATAGGAAAATTGAGACCCAGGGAAGTCTGGCCCAACATCATATAAGCAGTGAGCATCACTAGAAGGATGTGAAACCAAGTTTTCTGATTCCAAAGCACTGTAATATTCTTTATCTCAATGTTTGACATACATACCAATGATGGTTTTGACAAATAGCATCTCAATCTAACATATTATGTGTATATATGGTGGAGTGTCCTAATGGTGTAGTGGACGTGAAATCAGCAGAGAGCTAGCTTCTAATCCAAAGTCAGACACTTAATCAATGTGTCATCCTAACAAGTCACTTAACTTGTCAGGGCCCCAGTTTTCTCATCTGTAAAATGGGAATAAATGTTTTACACTATCTTACAGGATTAGGGTTGTTGTAAAGAGTGTAGTTGAGCTAGTCTTCATACCTTTAGGATCTGTGATGCTATTATATTTAATGCTTCATACCTTGTCGGAAATCTGGCTCAGAAGAAATAATAGATGGACTTTCACTGGCAGTACTGTAGATATCACTGTGATAAGGTTTGTATCTCCGAATTGGTTCTAAATAGATAAAACAAAGCAGGACAGCATTGGAGGTCATTAACTATTTGGCCAAAAACAATTTAATTTTTGATTTTATCATGAAACAAAAATATTTTAAGCAATAAATAGGAAGACTCCATCATTACATTAATCAGTCATGTTACCCCCATAAAAGGGTAACCAGCCAGAATTAATTTTTAATTGCTTATGTTTATAGCAAAAGAAAAACTTGAAAATAAAGTAAAAATATATGTACATGTAATTTTTTAAAATTTAAACAAAAAAATAAAAACAAAAGCAGCCACTGTCTCCCAGGAAAAATATACTCTTACTAAAATACTAAAATGAATATTATCCTTTGGTCTAAATTAGTATTTTTGAATAATTAAGTTTATCTAAATGGTTGAATATTTTTCAAAAATTAATTTCCTTTACTATCTCTACAAATATCATTAATAACACAATTTAGTATAGGCAAGTAAATGAGCTACTTAAAAGAGAATGGATTGTGGGTAAAGTAGGACAAGAATTTGTATTTTTAGTAACAAAGCCGAAAAAATACTGGCTTCAGAAGGGCATTAGCAAAAGAGAATTGTACGAAGCGAATTGTCCATTTTTTCCCTTCTGTTTGTGAGTTAAATAGAGTTGAGAATTTATCAAGGAAATTGTTAAAATGCTAATCAGTACACAGTGATCAAATAGCTAGTGTCTTTGCCTTCAAACAGTTGTCTGGCTTCATATACGGTGGTACCTCAACTACTTTTCATTAATTGATTCTAGAGGGCATGATGAGTAGCAAAAACGAGTACCAAACAAATTTTTCCCACAGGAAATCCATCTCCAATCTGTAGTCTAACCATTCTTCTCCACCTGACACCCAAAGAGTCAAATGGGGATTCCAGCTGAAGAGAAACAAGCCAGCTTAGCCCAGCCAGGTTCCTCCCTTCCTGAGCCAACTTACTTTCTGAGAGGAACCGGGACCTTTATATTCTCTTTCTCCAGGGTCAGAGTGGAGGAGAGACTAGATGTGGAGGCAAAAGCTACAGTCCTGCATTGCCAAGGCTCTAACTTTGCCGAGGGCTCAAGGCTGTTAGGAGTGCTGGGTTCCTGAAACAGCAGCCTCTGCTTGGGATCCAGCTGTTGGTAGTATTTGCATTACCACAGCTGCTTGTGCAGTGTTATTTCTCCTCCTGTAGAGCACACCTGCCACACTGTGCTCCTTCCAGGACTACCATTTTGGGAGCTGGGAGTCTACATGCCGCAGCCCCAGTCCTGCAGGAACTGTCCTACAACCTGCCTGCTGAGGCACACAACCTCAGCATAGTGTGCTCCAACTTGACAGAGCTGCCACCACAGCTTTTGCTGGGAAGGAGGGTCCCACAGCTGAAGGCAAAAGCAGAGGCAGTGGGGACTGACTAGGCAGTACACCTGGTCAATCTCATACCTCTATTGCTCATCAAACAACACCCAAATACAAGGGTCAAGTGCTGAATGCATTTTTGTTTCTCTTTGAAATACATCAAATTTTGAATTCCACAAGTTTTGAAGCAGAAGTGCCAAGGTACTACTGTAACTGATTAGGCTACTAATTCACAATATAGCAAATAAAGGCTCAAATTTTTCCTCAGACACTAACAGTGTAATAACTCTGGAGACATCATTTAACCTACCTGGATCTTAGCCTATTCATCAGTATTAATAATAATAGTTAGCATTTATATAGTTCTTTAAGGTTAGTGTTTAATGTTTACAAAGCATTTTACTAATATTATTTTATTTGATCCCCTGGGGAAATTTACAGAAGATGAATCTAAAGCAAACAGAATAGCTTATCCATGTGTTTTGAAAATAAAAAGCTTTAAAAACATGAAAAAGTAAATGCTGAAAAATATCTTTACATGTAACCATAATAAAATAAAATACTATTAAGAGAGGGGGAAAAAGAAAAAGAAATGTTGGGTAGATTTGATGAACTGCTTTTTTCATCTCTTTTGAAAATTATCTGATTTAAAGAGGGCTTGCTAAATTGGGGAGGAGGAGTAAGATATACATATTTAAAAATGATTTAAAAACAAAAGATTGCCATATAATTCCGAAAATAATATAATTTTGCTGAACACATTGCCTAATAATTTAAAAATTAGAATGATAAGGAATGTAAAAAAATCTGTTTATTTCTATTTAGCCCCAAAATCTTTAAAACATTGAAAACCATGCCCTTTTTTCACTATTTTTTCCCCTTAAATTCAACTTCTCCCTAGTGACCTGCCAAGTACAAAGAAAGTTTATTCTTTCTCATTAAGGTAACCACATTGGAGTGAGGGTGATGTGAGATATAACATAGGTCAAATAGTATACAGTGCTATAATGATAATTACTTTTTTTTTATAATCACATTTCTACAAAGCTTAATAGTTAAGAAGGCACTTAAACATTGTCTCATTTAATCCCAACCATCACCTTTGTGAGTCAGAAGAAGCAGACACAAACATGCCCATCTGAATATTAGGAAAACTAATACTTGGAGATTGTAGTTAATTTGACCAATATCACACCATTAATAACTGGATAAATAGTAAGGACGCACATGTTTCTCACTTTATAATACTGCTTCTTTTCTTGTCTACTTTTATAACATTGTTCTCAGAACTGAAATAAAAATGACAGTCAAAAGGCACTCTAGTGCTTACTGTGCTAAGCAACAAGGTTACAAAGAAAGGCAAGAACACAGTCCCTCTTTGAAAACTACATGTAAGATTTATTACATAGGTTTTATTTGTGAAATAGAAATGTATTGTTTTATATTGAATCAATCAACATGGCAATGTTCTTTTTCATTTTGTATTTAAATTTAAAATAAATAAAAAATAAAACAAGTCCTATCCTCAAGGAACTAAATTCTTGTTGTTGTTGTTTTTTTTTTTTTTTTTTTTTGGCTGAGGCAAAGCCTAGGGTCACATAACCAGGAAATATTAAGTATCTGAGGCCACATTTGAACTCAGGTCCTCCTGACTTCAGGACTAGAACTTATATTCTAATAGACCACAAAAAGTCCAATAGTCCACAAAAAGAAATGCACAAAGTATAGATATATACAGTGTATACAGAAGGAAATCTCATAGGGAATTTAGCAAAACTGACTCCAGAACCAGCCCTACCAAAGGCCACTCTGCCCTTAATTTGAAGAGAAAACAGGAGTGCAGGACTGAGGGTGCAGAATATGGGATTGGAATAAAGTAAGTTGGAATTTAAAGTAAATTGGAATAAAGTAAGCTGAGAATTCAGTGAGAAGAGGAGATGGCCAGTAAAAAGGCCCACAGTCAGAGGGAAGCATTGCTATATCTTAGAAAATGTGGAAGAGAATGAAGAACAAGTCAATTTGAAAGAGAAGGAGCCAGGTGAGGAATGGCTTTAAAAGGAAAACAAAACATTTTATATTTGATCCTAAGGATAATAGAGAGCCATTCTAGTTTCTTTCCTGAGTAAGCAGGTGACATAATCAGATATGAACTGCTTTGGAATCTGAGTGGAGGATGGAGGCAAGGAGACCAAAGAAGAAGTGAGAATTATAAGGTAGACATGAAGAATGGGTATCTATACCAAGGGGTGGCCATAGGACTGGAGAGTAGAGGACTTAGGACAGATGTGAAGGCAGGAACAAGCAGACAAGAGACTCGACATGTAGGATGGGTGCCAGTGAAAAGATAAGGATGATAAGGAAGTTATGAGCCTGGGTAACTACTGAAATGGTACGGTATTCTACAGTAATAGGGAAATTGGCAAGAGAAGGAATTTTTGGGGAAAGATGAGTTCTGTTTTGCACACTCTGTGTCTGTGGGACATCCAATACCACATCATTCAGTATAACACTAAAGGTCAGGAGAGAGACCGAAGTGGGAAATACAGAGATAGCTAGGAGGATCAGTGGATAAAGCCCTGGATCTGAATTCTAGAAAACTTAAGTTCAAATCTAGACTCAGAGAGTATATTAGCATAAATCTGGGCAAGTATTTTTAGCCTCTGTTCATCTGAGTTTCCTCATCTATAAAGTAGGGATAATAGCAGTTCCTGTAACCTACAGTTATTTTAAGGATCAAGTAAGATAATATTTGAAAAAAATTTGCAAAAAAAAAAAAATGCTAGCTCTTATTATTGTTAGACCTGGGAATCCTCTGCATGAGAAGTGATAATTAGATCCATGGAGACTAATGAGATCACCACTTGAGAAACAGAAAGAGACTTCTATCACTGGTAGATGGATATGCTGTGAAGATGATCTTTGGAGCCATAGAAGAAAACCCAGGGATAAAGACAAGGGCTTAGGAACAAACAATTGGATCCTAGGATGACATGAAGATTCTTGGGAGAACCTTCTTAAGGGTAATTTTAAGAGTTGCTTTAATTAGAATACCTTGAATTTGAACATTACAGGTGTTTAGAGGTACCTGTTAAATGAATATGTGTATATATATATATATATATATATATATATATATATATATATATATGTACAATATATACGTACATATGTAAAGAGAAACAGATAAACATATAGAAGAACCAAAGCATACATATTTCCTATTTATAACTCACAATGGTGCTTGGAGAACCCTTTCTACATAACAGCTAATATAAAGATAAACCCTATCCAAACCTGTCCAAGTCAAAATTATTTCCCCACATAGTTAATACACCATAGTCAAATCCAATCATAAAGTCAAAAAATCTTGCTATTGTTATTATATTAACTGATCTTTTAAGCCTTTTATACTATGGTTCTGTGGAACTAATAGAATTGCTTCTCAGAACATAAATTCATCTAACACTGGAGATAGTAGAAAATTCTGAAAATAATGTATAACATAATTTCACTGAACACATTGCTTAATAATTTAAAAATCAGAATGATAATAAGGAATGTAAAAAAAAATTCTGTTGATTTCTATTTAGCCCAAAAATCTTTTGGCTGATTATGGCAGCTTGATGCTCTCTTGTATTGGCCATCAATTCCCCATTAGGCATTTTTGTCCTGTTTTTTTTTTTTTAAGTTACAGCCCACAGCACTTGTATATAGTATGTAAGGGATAGAAAAATCCTATCCAAAAATGACTACTCAGAGATCTCTTGAAGTAAAAAGCAGAAAAGTTGTTTTATTTAATAAATTCTCATGAGAATGAGCCATTCCACTGTGAGGAGGGAAAAAGAGAAAGCTCACGGTAGAAGGGCTAAAGAACTAGGAGAAGATATACAGTTTTTATAAGTTTTAATTACAAAGGATTACATCATGAGTTTGGGGAACATTAAGGGATAGGCGCCCCCCCCCCCCGGTTAATTGGATGTTACTATTCGTGCCAAAAACAGCAGATTCTCCAGTTCAGAGAGGAACCATACACCAAGCAACTAGTAGTCTAAACACTGATAGCTTGAATAGAGATAAATGTCATCATCTTGGGTTAAATACATATATCTAAAATCTAAGTAAATTTTGGCTAATAACTCAACATACTTATGCAGGTCACAGAGACCTAGAGAAGATAGAATACAGAAAAGGAATTTAATATTCTTGTAAGTTCTTCACCATATCTTACTCCATACTTGTTCCACACAAGTACAATTATGTAGACACAGATAGCTGAAATTTAACAACAAAGATATCAATAAAAATGTTAGCCAAAATAGGCATAATAACAGACTGTGGGTACAGTTATGAACTGGTACAACTGATTTGGAAAACAATTTGGAATTGTGTGAGAAAAGTTACTACATTATTTTAATTTCTTAAACCCACACTTTCACACATATGAAAGAATATTTCAGAGCAGCCCTTTTTATGATAGCATAGGTTAGAAAAAGTTAAGAAGTATACTGAACATATTGTATTAATGTAATGATTCTGCAGTGAAAAATAACAAACATGAGAAATTCAGAGAAATGGGAAAACTCTATAAACAAATGCAGAATGAAATAGGCAGTCAGAAAGAAAATATACATCACATATAACAATGTAAATAAAATGCATGAAAGGGAAGATAAATATTAAATACCTGAAAATGCAATAATGGTACGAGAGTAAAAGATGAAACACATTATCCTCTGGGTGGCATGAAAACGGAATACTATTAACCAGACTGCTAAATATATTATCAAGGTTATCACTATATTAATTATTTTTGCTTTTGTTATGATGGTAGATTCAATTCTAGGTATGAGTATTTTCAAAATAAAATGGAAGCATCAATGAAACCTTCTTATAATCAGACAAATTTTCTTCCTGTAATGTATAACAACTATAATCAGAATAAAGCTCTCAAAGGAACTTAAAGAATTATAGAATCACTGAGTATTCCAAGATTCTTCATTGTCAACCCATGCCTGGGAAATTCTATTATACCTGTCTCCACTTTGATCTTTCCTAGTATTTGAAAATGGCTTTAAAAAAAAAAAGTCAACCAATCAAAGTGAATTTCTGATTCTAGCTATAGAAGCCAATGAAATACCTAGAAAACTTCATCGAAAACAAAACTCAAATATAGCAACATGCTGTTTAGAATTATAGAACAAAACAAACACCAAACACAGTTCTCCACTTATGTTCTTGTCCCTCTTACTTTTCTTCTATTTCTCCCATACCTAAAATGAATTTTGTTTCTCCACATTCCATTCCTGATGCTGATCTTTGTCTACATGTAAAAGTGATTCTACCTTCACTTAAAATCTGATTAAGATGGCATCTCTTCCATGAAGACCCTCCTGATCTCTTCCCAAGAAATACTTTCTCCAGCATCTCATAGTATTTTCCCTGACTGTTCTTTTTCTGCCTTAACACTATTTATTATATTTATTATTTACCAATAATACTAACATAGTAACTTAAACATGGGTGACACTTAATAAATTTAAGAGTTTATCCGGTCAAAGTTCAACCTCCACCAAAATGAAAGACTTGACAAGACAAAAAGAATGTAGTCCATCATCTTTTTCTACCCTTAGGGAGTTATTTTCAGCACTTAATGACCTTGACAATCAAGAAATTTTTCCTTTTATCTAGCCACCTCTTACTGCAATTTAAAAGCATTTTTCTTATTTGACCTTTGTGGAAGTGGAATTATGATAAGTTTGCTCAAGAAATCTCTCGAGTACCTAAATACAATTGATGTTTTGAAATTTTCGCAGTAAGACCTATTTGTATTTATTTATTTATTTTTCTGAGGCAACTGGGGTTAAGTGATTTGTAGCTCACAGCTAGGAAGTGTTAAGTGTCTGAGGTCAAATTTGAACTCGGGTCCTCCTGACTTCAGGGGTGGTGCTCTATCCACTGCGCCACCTAGCTGCTCCAATTTGGTATTCTTTTTATAATTTCTATTATCTAGATCATGCCATTTTTTGTTTTTTTGTGGTGTTTTTTTTTTTAATGTGGAGAACAAAATAATCATTAGACACAATATTCTTAGAAGGGTTTAATCAAAACAGAGTAGATATTGTGAGGATTATTTCACAGTCTCTACAGTGTTTACAAATATTAACATTTACAAATAATATCTTTGTATTGAAAAGTAATGTAATACCTTTCTAAAATTCAACTTCTGAGTATGATTCCCAAGCCATCCTCTTCTGTTGTTGTTGTTATTGTTGTTGTTGTTTTTTTTTTTTTTGAGGTGAATAAATTTCAGCTACCTGTATCTATATAATTGTATTGTAATTCAACTGTTATGGGCTGTAACTTAAGAAAAAAAAAAAAACAGGACAAAAATGCCTAATGGGGAATTGATGGCCAATAAAAGAGAGCATCAAGCTGCCATTATCAGTTAAGCCACATAACCCAAATGAGCTACATCATTTGGCATGAAAAAAACTGGCAGACATAAATGCTGAGCTGCTCTAATAACATCTTGAAAGACTATGAATAGGAAATGTACTGAAGGACTAGAGAATGCCAAATACTGGCATAAGATTTCCAAATATGGTAAGAGAATATATAAATTATGTTAGTGAGACTGATTTTGATTGTTGAGAAAATTCTAAAATGAATAATTAAAGAGATGACTGATAAAGATCTAGAAAGGGAGGGAGTGTCTACAGTCAGTATAGTTTCATGAACAATTAATTGTTCATGGCATATTAAGATTATTAATTTTTTTCGACAGGGCTTTTGAATTGGTAGATGAGTGAAATTCTATAGATAAAATTTATCTAGATTTTGAAAAAAACCTTTGATAAAGTATCACATATTATTCTTATGGAAAAGGTGAGAAGATATAGACTAAATGTGGAATAAAATCACTTAAGTTAGGAAAAGGTAGAATGGCACTAATCAAAGAAAAATCATTAATGAGTCAATGTTAATTAATCAAGATAAATATAATGGATTATTCCAGCTATCTATTCTTGGTTCTATGCTGTTTAAGATTTTAAGGATGACTTGGCAGGAAGGAGGAATAGATGTCACTCTTAAAAATCTGCAAATAACACAAGGCTGAGAGAGGTACTAGATGACATATCAGATCCAAAAAAAATCTTGTTTGACTACATGACTGGGCTGAATTGGAAAAGATGAAATTCAGTACAAAGAAGTGTGAATTCTGGAACTTAGCTTCAAAAAAATCAACTGCAAAAAAAATGCAAGGTTGGAAAGATTTGGGGTGAAAATGTTCTGGAGACTGAAATTGACTGACTGCTAAATAAGCCAGCAATGGTAGCCAAAGAAGCTAATTCAATCTTGGGTTGCATTAGGAGAAACTTCGTTTCCAGGAACAGAGAAAGGATTGTCACTTTGTACTCTGCCTATATCAGATTTCAGTTGGACTATTGTGTACAGTTTTGGGCTACACATTTTAAAAAGTGTCTTGGAAGTCAAAGCAGGAAAGATGATCTAACAATGAGAGCTGTCCAAAAGTGTAATGGTTTCCTCTCTATGAAAGTTTTCAGAGATTGTTAAGTATATCACAGTTTTGTATATGGATTAAATTAGATAGTTACTGAGGCCCTTCCTAGTTAAGAAAATCTGTACATATCATTTAACTAAAATAAATCAAATAAAAAATGTAGAGGCAGTCTGAAATAGTGGTAAAAACCCTGGGCTTTTTCATGTTATCAGGGAACTGGAAATTTAAGTGGAAGCCCATCCACTTAACAGCTGAATTAGTTATGCTATATGAATGTAATGTAATGTTATTATTCTATAGGAAATGATGAGCAGGCTAATTTCAGAAAAAGCCTGGAAAGACTTACATGAACTAATGCTGAGTGGAGCAAGCAGAACCAAGAAAACATTTTAAATAGTAACAACAATTTTATGTGATGATCAGCTCTGATGGACTGGCTCTTTTCAAAAATGAGGTGATTCAAAGCAATTCCAATAGACTTGTGCTATAAAGTGACTTGTCTATGCTCTCCTTAAGATTCTTTAAGACTTACTGACTACATTAGAGATGTAGTCCATCACTTTTGATGTATGGAAACTAGCAGTTCGCCAAGATGGTAAAATAAGTGACCCTTTCCATATTCACATTAACCAAAAACATCTGAATTCTATCAATGATTATATAATAGACAAATGATAAGTGTGTCTTGATTTATTGGCTAGGATTTTAACAATACATGTAGCAATGATTTTCAAAATAATATACATAAAATAAATGTGCATCTTACTTAATGTACTTAATGTGCACACAATATTTGATCTTATTTTGATAACTCCAATAGCTACTTATGATTTTTAAAAAACTCCTGTGAAAGATCAAACTGGAAACATAAAAATAAAATTATTTTGTCAAATTTTGGGAAATAATCAAAATATTATTGCACATTATATTAATCATCACTTTTTGATATTGAGAAAGAAATATGGATTGAAACAAAAATCAATTTTTAATGAACAATGATAAAATTAAGTCATAAAATTCCATTTCATCCATAGGATTTCCCTTTTGGATATTATACATGATAATTTTTTCCCATTATTCATATTGCCAAATACATTAAAGTATAATTTAAAAAATATTTAACTTTTAAGATCAATGTCCTAAAAGAGAATGGTAAATGGTAAGGAACAGCTAATTACATAATATAGCTGCATAATAAGAGATTTTAAATTTTCCATAGGAAAGACCAAACTGAAGTAATAAGAAGGTCATAACATTAACAGAAGAGAGCCAGCTATCTAATTTTCACATGAAATGGACTGCCTAAAAGTTCTCTTTCTTAAAGAATATATCTTAAACTCTCTTTGGGAACTTAGTTTTTATCAAGCCTTTGTCTTTTTTTCCTTGTGGTATTGTTTTAAGAGCGTTTTAAGAGTCTATATAGTTGGGAGATCTGAAAGTATATTCCTGATGATTAGGGACTTAGAGGGTTGACTCTGGAGACTTCCATTGTTTTAGACTCTTAAAACACTCTTAAAACAATACTATATCACAAGAAATAGAGAAAGGAGAATGTTAAAGAAGTCATTATGAAAACAGGCAATTACTTTCTCTATCCCTGAGGTAGGAGTGAAAAGAAAAGATGTTCTCCTTCCTTTCTCACTAATTTTTTTCTCCCCTGGGGCTGGGGTTAAGTGACTTGCCCAGGGTCACACAGCTAGGAAGTGTTAATGTCTGAGACCACATTTGAACTCAGGTCCTCCTGAATTCAGGGATGGTGCTCTATCCACTGCGCCACCTAGCGCCTCATCTCCTTCCTTTCTCAAGAAGATTAGTACCTCATGATTTAAACATAAAAGCTGACACCATAAGCAAATTAGGGAAGTATTATATAGTTTACTTGTCAGATGGATAAGGAAAGAATTTATGATCAAACAAAAGAAAGAGTATTATGGAATGTAAAATAAATAATCTTGATTATATTAAATTAAAAAGGTTTTGCACCAACAAAATCAATATAGCCAAGATTAAAAGAAAAGCATAGAGCTGGGGAGAAAATGTTTTTTTTTTTACAGTAAATGTCTCAGATAAAGGCCTCACTTCTCATATAAGAACTGGATCAAGTTTGTAAGAATATAAGTCATTTTACAATTGATAAGTGATTCAAGGATAGGGACAGAAAGATTTCAAAAGAAGAAATCAAAGCTATCTATATTCATATGAAAAATGCTCTAGTTCACTATTGATTAAAGAAATATAAATTAAAATAACTCTAAGGTACTACCCCATATCTATCAGACTGCCAAATATGAGAGGAAAAAATAGATAAATATTGAAGAGGATATGGGGAAACTAATGCACTTTGGGCAAAATTGTGAAGTAATCTAACTATTCTGTAAATCAAATTGGAATTATTTCCAAAAGACTATAAAACTGTGTATACCAGCAGTACCAGTACTAAATCCATATTCCAAAGAATTTTTTAAAAGGACCTATTTGTGCAAATATTTTTATAGCAGTTCCTTTTGTGGTAAGCAAAGAATTAGAAATTAAGAGGATGCCCATTAACTAGGGTATGGTTGAACAAAGTGTGGTATGTGGTTATAATGGAATACTACTATGCTACAAGAAATGATGAGAAGGATGCTTCCAGAAAAAGCTGGACATCAATTGAGGCAAAATGAAGTGAACAGAACTAAGAGAATATTGTATGCAGTAAAAACAAAAGTGTACAATGATCAACTGTTAATGACTTAGCTCAGCAATACAATAATTCAAAATAATTCCGAAGGACTTATGATGAAAAATGCTATCCACTTCTAGGGAAAGAACTGATGGAATCTGAATTCAGATCAAAGCATGCTGTTTTTTCACTTTATTATTTTTTTTTCTGTGGTGGGTTGGGCTTTGTTTTCTTTCACAAAATGACTAAGATGGAAATATATTTTGCAAAACTGCATATTTATAACCTATATATCATAGGAAAGGGGAAGAAGACAATTTGGAATTCAAATTAAAAAAAAAAGTTTAAAATGTTTGTATATGTAATTGGGAAAAAAATCTAGTCTTCCTGTCACCACAACACCTACCCTTCTACTACTAAGGAACCTCAAAACACATACTGATACTCTTTTAAAACTGATAATCGCCCAATTCCTCAATGTCCTCAATTCTCATAATTTACTTCTTTGTTCTACCTGGGCTACTCTCATAGATGACCATTATCAAAATTTGGAAATTAATTTATTCAACTCTAACTTGTCTTTTCCCGGGCTTTTACCAGTCATATTGATTCTTATTTTGTTATTAGATTCCAATAACTAGACAAAAAAAAATTGAAGGTGATAACTTTGAGTGGCTCTGTCTCATTTAAATCCAATTCACACAAAAGTCAAGACATTACCCTTGTGATATCATCGGTCCTCTTCAAGAATGAAGGACTACCTATTCTGTAATTCCATCTCTTCTTTATTGTTACTAAAGACCTGCAGTCCCTACCCCATAATTGTCTCTCAAACCACTATCCCAACTCTGGCTTCACTGTTTTAACCAAAAGTGAATCCAGGGGATTGTGAATTTCTTAAGAACAGGAACTAGTTTTTATCTTTCTTTGTATTACAAGGATGTAGTACTGTACCTGGCATGGAACAAGTGCTTAAGAAATGTTTGTTGACTGCCATCTGCGGGAAGGAGTTGGGGGGAAGGAGGGGAAAAGTTGGAACAAAAGGTTTTGCAATTGTCAATGCTGAAAAATTACCTATGCATATATCTTGTAAATAAAAAGCTATAATAACAAAAAAAAGATTTCTCAATCTTTTCACTCTATCTCCTCCCCATCTCCCACACCTACTCTCTCAGCAGAAAGAAATGCTTTTTATAATTTACAGAGAAAATAAGAGACTATTTTGTGAGCACTTTTTTAATACACTATATTTCAAAATTCCCTTCTACCATCCTTCATTCTCACCATTTTCACTCTGGTCTCCCATAAAGAGTTAGACCAGTTGACTCCATTCTCTGCCTTCACTCATACCTTAAACTCATTCCTGGTTCTCAAATAATAATCCTCAAACTCCTTACATCTTATTGGCTTATTTCCTCATATCTTTCATGGGGGAAAACCTTTCTGATTTTAATAATCCTCAAGCTATTGTCATATTCTCCTCTTTCAGAACTAGGGAGGGAGAAAAGAGGGAAGAAAAAAATTGCATTTTTGTTGTATATTTAGAAGGGAAAGCAAATTGTATATAACAGATTTGCAGTTTGTTGTGTAATGATCTTTTTTTATACTGTTAAGGAAGTACTTATTTTATTCTACAAATTAAAAAAACCCACTAAACTCCTAATAAAAGTTGTCCATTCCTGTTGCCTCTCCTTGCACTCACTTTTAAACACTTTTGTGACCAATCTTCCAACCTCAGTATTCGACTAAAACTACTCTCTCCAAAATTACCAGCAAACTCTTAATGGTCTTTAAATCTCATTCTTTTTGATCTTTCTGAAAAATCAGAGATTGATGACCACTTTCTTGTTCTGGAAACTTTCCACTCTGGGTTTTCATGACAGTCTTCTTTAGTTACCTTCTTACTTGCTTCAATGCTTCTTTTCAGTTACCTTTGCTAAATCAGCAGGCCTATCATGCTCCTTAATAGTAAATGTGTCCCAAGTTTCTGTCTGAGGCCCTCTTCTTTTGTTCCCATGCTTTCTCTTGATAATATCATTAGCTCCCAAGAGTTTAATTAACCAACTCTAGATTCAGACTGATAACTATCTAAGGGATATGTCTAACTATATTTTACCTCAATACCTCAAACTCAACATGTATGAAAGAGAACTTGTGTTCTCCCTCCTCCCCAAAGCTCCCCAGTTTCCTAGCTTCCTTAATTCTATTGAAGACAGCCCCACCTTTTCACTCACCCATACATATATTCTTAGTCTTCTTTCACTCCTCACTCAACACCATTTATTAAACAATTACTATGTACCAGCATGTGCTGGAAATCTCCCCACCAAATCAAATCAAATTATTTCCCTTAAGGAATAATTCTATCACAGAAAACAACACAATTATCCAGAGAGATAGCCAGAAACACACACACACACACATGCGTGCACACAATGTAATTGTATGGGAGAAACACTAGCAGCTAGGAGGATCATGAAAAGCTCTATAGAAATGGTGTGTGAGATGACTCTTAAAGAAACGAGTGATTCTAAGAGATGAAGATAAGAAGGAATTCTAGCCCAGGTGTGAAGGACAGTCAGTATAGAAGAGGAAGGCCAGTTTGTCTGTAATATTGAGTTTATTAAGGGGAATAATGTATAATAAAACTGCAAAATTAATTACATGAAAGTTAAAAAAGGCTTCAAATGCCAAAGGAAATCATATTTAATAAGACATAAAAGATAGTAAGAAATCACCAATTTGCTATTAGTGAATTCAAGTCACCTGGCCCAGAAGAATTACAACCTTGGGTTTCAAAAGAACTGACACATGAATGCTGAGCCACTGTCATGCTGTTTGTCCTTTGTTCTTGAGAAGGGCTATGATTCTATGACTGAGGAGATGATGTCATGACATGCTGATGAATTGGATTTAAGTGAGTGAGGGCTGTAAGAAGTCATCAGCCTCACTTTCCCCTTCGAGTCATCTGGGTCCAGTGACTAGATATAGATCAGGACAATTGGAATGGTCCTGCATAGAGTGGGAGACACTGGCCTTTTTAAGATAGGGCCTTTAACAGGTCTCAGTTTTATTGAGGCAATTACCCATTCAGTGATTAAAGCAAGGTAAAAAATGAGGCAGAAGAAGAGGAATCCTTTGCCTGACTTGCCAGAAGCTGTACATCTTGAAGGAAACAGTGAAAAGCCAAAGCTCTTTGCAAAGAAGGTAAGGGTGTTTTATCTGAAGAATGGAGATTCAGGGGGAATATCCTAGCTGTCTTCAAAAATTTAATGGACTATCATCAGGCAGTGATTTATCTCATTCTGTATGGTGCCAGAGGGCTAAATGAGTAGAATTTGCAAAAAAGCACGATTTAGGTTTGATGTCAATAAAAAAACAAAACAAAAACCCCACCATCTTCTAATGAATCAGTTATTTAAATGTGGTTCAGAAATGTTCCTCATGCCTGGGCTAGAATTCCTTCCTATCTCTATCTCTTAGAATCACTAGTTTCTTCAAAAGTCATTTTAGTAACTCAGAGATTCACTGAGAGCTTCAAGCAATAATGAGCTATGTTATGGAGGCAGTTCCTTTTTAGTAGGATACATCCTAACCCTTGAATTCTGTGATCTCCAATAAGCTGTTGAAAGCTACTGAGTAGGTGATAATTATTCTTTAAGAAAATCCCTTTGGCAACAGTGTGGAAGATTGGCTGGAAGACAGGAGAGCCCTGAGGCAGAGAGACCAATCAGGAGGCTTTTGCAACATTTCGGGAAGACATGATGTAGCCCTGGTCTCAAGTGCTAGTTTTGTGAGTAGGAGGGAATGAAAGAGAGAATGTAGAAAAAGAAATGACAAAACTTAGCTATTGGATATGTGGGGTAAGAAAGAATGAAGAGGCAAGGATAATAAAACATTAGCAAAATTATCATACATTATGACTAGGACAGATATATACCAGACATGAAAAGTTTGGTTCAATATAAGAAATACTAAATGTAATCATGTTAATTATATAAATAATTTAAAACTCTGTGATTATACTAACAGATGCTAAAAAGGCTTCTTATAAAACCCAACATACATTTCTATCTTTTTTAAGTGCAGAAATAAATGACTCTTTCTTAATTGGGTATGGAAAACATACCTGTCATCCCTGCTATTGGGTAGGTTGATGCTGGGGGATCAATTGAGCTTGAGTGTTCTGAGATGTAATAGGGCTAAAGTATTTGAGGTGTATGCTCTAAATCAGCAGAAGAGAAAGGGATCAAGCTACCCAGGAGGGGCAAACTGACCTGAATTAAAATTGAATAGCATGTTTATTATGATCAGCAACAATCAGGACTGCCAGTGGCCCCTACATTGCCAGCCTGGGTGAGAGAAGGACATTTATTCTCAAAACAAACAAATAGAAACACAAATCCAAGAGTAACGGTAGGAAATGGAGGAAAGTTAAAGGCCTTTCTCATAAGATAGGATAGGACAATGGATGCCCATTGTCACCAACTCTGTCCAATATAGTGCTAGAATTGCTAGCTATAGCAATAAGACAAAGAGAAATTTAGGGAATAGGTGCATCTAAAGAGGAAACAAAATTATTACTTTTTGAAGATTATATGATGGTATACTTGGAGAACCCTAGAGAGTTAATTAGAAATTACATAAAATCATAAATAACTTCAGCAAAGTTGCAAGATAGAAGATAAATCATTGGCATTCTGAAGTGTAACCAACAAAATTACATTTAAAATAAGAAAATAAATTACACTCATGAGTTTATCTTCCAAGAATTCATTCAGGAACTGAATATAATAATAAATCATATTTTTTTTGCAGAAAATGAGATACCTTAATATTTGTAGAAACAATAGTTCTTGACTATGTTGAGCAGATATAACATACATGATAATACTATCTAAATTAATTTGCTTACCAAGAAATCTCCCCCATCCCAATATTGTAAATTCATACATAGGAACATAAAGTCAAGATGAAAAAAGGGGGAAGGAAAGATACTATCTTTACTATATCAATACTAGACCTCAAAAGCAGTTATCATTAAGGTGATTTTGGCACTGATTAAAAAACAGAAAGGCTATTTATCAATGAAATATATACAGTGAGAGAGTTATCACTAGATACCAGTTTATGTGAAGAGAATTTTATAGTTTTAGTAGATTTACTAGCATGATGTAAGTCAAATATATAAAGCAGCAATCAAAAAAAAAAAAAAGAAAGAAAGAAATTAATGGTCAGCATTAACATCCAAATTAAGGGAGGTTGCACTCTCATTGAATCCTGCCTTATTATGATCACATATATTATGATCAATTCTGGATATCAAACCTTATACATCTACTGACAAACTGAAACATATTCAGAAGTAAGTCATTAGAATGGTGAGAAATCTATAGACTATGGATAGAACTAGGTCTATTTAGTTGGAGAAAAGATGATTAAGTAGGATATTTCAGTTGTCTTCAAATATCTGAAGTTTGTCACAAAGAAAATTTGTCATCCTTAGCCTCAAAGAACAGAATTCAGAAAAGGCGGGGGGGGGGGGGGGGGGGCAGAGGGGATAAACTACAAAAAAATAAAACTTTTCAACAATATAAGAAAAAAGCTTTCCAATGATTAGAACTAAGCACCCCCCCCAAAAAAAAAGCATAATAGACTGGCAGAAGGGAATTGGATAGTTAAAAATTAGGAATTCCTATAGATGTTCTTTTGTCAGAATTGTTCAGGAGATTCACATTTAGCCATTTATTGGGCTTAGAGATTCAGTACGATATAGAAATGTATTTTCTTCTTAGACTTGATTTTCTTCAGCTTCTATCAAGGTGATAAAAAATGAACTAGCTTAAAGTAGGTGGAGAGTAGAATAAGAGAGAGAATCAAACTGACATATTAAGAACTGGATAATCCAGAATGGACTGAAGGAGAAACTATACAAAGTTTAAAGCCCATCTCTCCACTGAATACCAACAATTCAGGTCCACATGACTGAGAAACAGGTCTTTCCAAAGACTAATCCTTTAAAAGATCACATGAGCTATCTGAAGTAAATACTTTACATGTCCTGACACATCACCATAGGTTTATTTTCAAAATTTAGAGGCAGCTCAAATTATGGGAATGAGCAATGGTTGGAAATTAGCCTTTAAAATACATCAGTTTTTCTTGCCTTTAGTTTCTTTGTCAGTAAAATGAAGAGGTTGGAACGAATGATTTCTAGAATTCTTTTCAGGCTTGAAAGTCCTGTAACACTTCACAGAAGCTCCTAAGAAAATTTTGAAAATTGTCTAGAATATTATTTAATAATTTAAGAAATTTTTACATAGTAGTATTTAAAATGTAATATGTACCATTAAACATTCATTCATCTGCCTAATTTTAATACACAAAAGCATTTATGAAAATTTCTCTGGTAAGAATCAAGTGAACACATTTTATGTAATATTCCCTATTTTGAACTTTAGCTAAAATCTTTACTTTAGCAAATTGTCTTTATTTATACAAAGTGCAGAAATTATCACAAAAAAGAGCAAAACAGAACAAAACTAATATATTATTCAATTATATATGTGTGTGTGTGTGTGTGTGTGTGTGTGTGTGTGTATCTCCCCAAAGTGTGATTCATATCAAATCCCAACTTTAAAATGCTAAGTAAATGTGATTTGAATAAATATGAAAATTTCCCTATAACAATTATGGAATGATTAAAGTTGCACTATTCCTAAAAAGCCAACTAAGGATACTTAATTTTGACATAAAAATACATTCTAGAAAGACAGACCTGATTTTTAAAAAATAGAAATAGTTTTGTATAAACTATTTTCTAGAATCACAAACTGTCAGTTTTTTAACTGACAATAAAAGAAGAAATTCATTGACGCACTTAAAAAATAAAAAGAAGAGAAGGCAAGAAAGAAATCAACTTGGCAAACAAGTCAGTTTTTAAGTTACATGCTTGCTTTATTAAATGTTTCTAAAGAAAGACAAGCTATATAAAATAGATTTACAGTTTCATGTACACATCTCTTTTTATTCTGTATATGGAAATGCTCATTTATATAGGTTTATTAATTCAAAATTTGTTATAAATAAAAAAATAAAAGTGACTTCTTCCTCTCCCTCCCCCCCCCCTTTTTTTTTTCTTTTTGGCAATGGAGACATGGGGAATTTTTAGCTGTCATCAGGTAGGGAACTCCCTTATAGGGGAACTCCTTTCATTGCACATAATCAACTTGTCTGCAATCTAATCTTAAGAACAGCCTGAGACACTGAGAGGATTGATCACGTTGCTAATATATTTTAGAGGCAGGACTTAAGCCCAGGTTTTCCTGATTCCAAAGCCAATTAATTCTCTACCAACCATGCCATACTATGTACTATTATTTCTATTATGAGAGGCTGCCCAGTTTTTCTATATGTCATTTGTAATATAATGCCATTTGTAATGGATAAAACTCATCAAAAGATGACATAGGTTACTTCTCCTGTATGATCTATGGTAGGGGGACCACTTTCAGTGCCTATCAGCATAGTGACTTCTAAAGAAGTATGTGAGGCAGAAAGGGTTTAAGAAAGAGGACTAGTGTTGAATAAAAAGGCAGAACAAAAGCATGAAGCTGTTTTGAAAGGATATAAGTCTATAAAGAAAACCCAAGATCAAATGTAGACAGAAGTGTGGAAGAATTTGAGAAAAAAAATGGAGAACTACTCAAACAGAAGGAAGAAAAAAAAAAAAGCTCAGTATGAATAAGGAAAGGGATTGAGAAAAGCCTGGGAAGAAAGAAGACCAAAGGAGGAGAATAAATTTGGAAGGGCAGGGCCAGTAAAAAAAAAAAGTGAAGAAATAAAAATTGACTTTAGGAAGTGACAAAAGAGTGGAAAGGTGTAAGAAGGTGATAAAAGGATATAATCATGTTGTTTGTTGTTCTCTGTCTTTATCCCATTCTTATTTTTTTTGTCCAACCCTATGGAAATACTGTTTCAAGGGCTAATAAACTGCCCTTCATAGTAAAGCTGTGCCCTCTTTCATGGATTACTGTGTATATATTTTGTATTTAATTTTAATTTTTGATATTTATACCTCAAAATGTACGCTCCCAGAGGGCAGGATTTACTTTCTGGTGGATATGAGACCCTTGAAAAATTCTTCAACTTAATTGCATTTTCAAGATATATATACTATTGTCAATCTTCATTAGGTTCACTTTTAGAAGCTTGTCATTCTTACATTTCAAGTTAAGGTCTATAAATCTAAATTACTATAGGTCAAGGTTGGTGGAGGTTGATGGGTCCTGGGGTCTAAACTCCAAACCAGACTGGGTCAATCCTTCCCTATGATCCATTCCAATACTGAGCGTAATTTAATCCATCAAATGGTAGAGTAGAATTTTGGTCTCCAGATTGTGGGTCTGTGTAAAGGGAGAATGGTGGCAAAATAAGGAGAAGCAGATCTTAGATAGTTACAAAGTAAAAGGGAAAAGGAAGTCTGAAGTACTCACTCTCCAATCCTTAGTGAGGTGAGCTCTGCTTCACTCCAGTATTGAGTAAATTATCTCCTACCTCTACTCTGAGGAGTACATGAAATTTAAAGTGCAAAGTATGGAAGAAAGAACAAACTGTCTTGGTATAGCCACAAACCTAAATACCATAGCAAATAATTATAAAGTAGGAAGACTAACAATTGAGGCACTCTGAAGTTCACAAAACTCAAGAAAGGAGCAAGCTATAAAACTATGACTTCAAACATTCTAACATATATGCACAGAGAAAAAGCAATAAGCAAAATGAATCAGAGGTTCAAAAGAGGCAAATGTGACCAAATAGTTATTGATGAAACTAGCTTGGGAAAACCCATGACTAGAGTATGGTTTTAGATCAGTATATTTTATATTTAAAAAAAAAAACAAAAAAAAACCCCACCACCTAACTGGATAAGTAAAAAAAATTTCTCAATATTAGCATATTAAGAATGTATAGCAATAAGAGGAAATCCATGAATTAGAGTGTGGAATGCATTTGGCTGAAGACCAATGGAGAGATAAACCTAAGTCATTTTTGTTATTGGAATGTATCACAGATCATTTGGACAGAAAAAGGAAATTGTATATAATATTAGCATATAATTTTTTTTCAGAAAATAAATGTAGCAGTTATTAACAACCAAAGCATCAATTTTTGGAACACCTACATAGTTTTTTGAGGGGACAATTTGTAGATGAAGAATCTGAAAACAGATTACAAACCTAGAAGAAAGGGATGATACATCAGTGATGGGGGACTGGAATTATCCAGATATCTGGTGGATAATTGTATATTCTCTCTCTTCTACTTTTTAAATTAAATTCTTTGAGATTGCCATCTACAATCGGTGTCTAACTCTCCTAAACCATCTGTAATCTAGTTTCTAACTTCATCATTTAATTGACACTTCCCTTTTCAATATTAGCAATGAAGTTTTAGCCAAATATAACAATTTTTTCTCAGGTCTAAAATGTTTGATCTCAGAAACATTGGACACTGCTGCACATATAACCTTTCATTTACTTATATGTTATGTACTTCTTTGTTAAAACGGAGGATTCTGTGAGGGTATGGACAGTTTCTGGAGAATGACAGTGATGGTGAAAGAAAATCAAGAAAATGTTTCATCATGAAGGGGGAAAATATAAATTTGGTTTATTAATTCAAAACACAATAAATAGTATGTGAGTATAGACAGCTAAAAATTAGTAAGTATTCATTCCACTTGCTTCAGTTATGAGTTCTTGTGTTACTTAAAAAATTGAGTGGGAAGAAGGCCATCAAACAAACCAACCAACAAAATTTCTGAGCATCTGTTTTCGCTAGATACACAATAAAACTGCAGAAAATCTAGTGTGGTGAATAGTGATTTGCCTCCATATTCTTAAAAGTTTAGGAATGGAAGATCACTATGCAATATAAAATCAGTGAAAAATACACACAAAAAACATCATGGACTTGAAAAATATGATCCTTGCTTAGCCACCAGTCCTACCTTATTGCCTTGGCTTCTCATGAAAACAGAAGAACTACATAGAACTCCTTTCCTTGACTACATGATGTCTGATGGCATAAACTCAAATACTTTGAAAAGTTAAGGAACACTATGAAATGTATTTTTTATTTTATCTTCATTCTGCAATTAACTCAATAAAAATGGCATTCTGCTATAGCACTTTTAAGTATACAAAGCACTTCCCTCTTAACTTTGTAAGTCATGTAGAACAAGACTTACTATTCTCATTTTACAAATGAGAAAATTCAGTCTAAATGAAAATAAGTGACCCACATATGGACAATAAAGTCTCAAAATCCTGATTTTCAAATCCACATTCCTTTTAACTTGATCCAGTGCTCTCTGTTCTACACAACATCCCTCCTTATCCCCAAAAGGAGATGCGCCACTAATGGCTGAGTGATTGGACTCATTTCAGCACCTTTGGTCTAAAACATTTTATGACAAAGTAAATCTATTTAAAGGTTGGACATTCAAAGCACCTTCTCCTGAAATAAGAATCTCTGTTGCACACATAGGTTTTTCAAAAGAACCACACTAAGAGTCGAGCAACAATTCTGACTCTAGTAAGTTAATCAATACCTCTTGAATGTGTTATTATAAAATGAGTGATACAGAGGGAGATGAGAAGGGGAGAGAAAGAAAATTCAAATCATAGCCTCTGACTTCTATAATTTCACAATAAAAAGAGAGATGAGTAAATATGAAAAAGAAAATAAGAACAACTCTTGTACAAATATAAATTAACATAATATAAATTCTAAAATAAATATTGAGAAAATGGTGAGTGACTTGACCTGGAATCTCATACAGAAAAACTGTCTAGAAGTAATGAGATTTGACTGAACAGGGAACATGAATTGGCAGAGAAGAGAAAAGGATGTTGAAGGGAAATCTGAAAAGGTTTGAAAGTGGGCGCGTTTCCAAGATATATACTTTATTTGTCAAATGGTTTAGAGTTTATTATGAAAGTCAAGGATTAAGATTCCATTTCCACTCTTCTCCAAACACACACATAACTACTAACCTTCTATATTCATGGCCTCCCTCAGCACTTGGAGCTTCTTCTGTCTTCCTCGTATCCTGTCCAAGGCACTTGATATTGCTGGTGAGGTGGGTAACTCTGGCATATGTCGAACTGGAACTAATCGCTGAGGACCAAACACATCCAAGGCTAGACTTCCATCTGAGTATCTTGCCTCCTTCTTTCTGGGAGCAGTAGAAACTTGTGCTTTTATTGCCTCAGGGAAACAGTGACGAAGTCTTCCAGTCTCTCCAGAGAGCATGTCTTCATTAGCTGGGTTGTCAGAGGAGCAAACCAAGTCTAGTGATGAAGCCCAAACCTTCTGTTTATGAAGTATATTGGGACCAATGTGACCCTTTCTTTCTGTGCCATTAGTTTTATAGTGAAAAAGGGAACTGGGACCTTCTGAATCTTCATATCCAGGATTGTGATCTGAGGAAAGATCCTTGAAATAATCTTCCTCATCTGGTGTGTCTCTGATGGAGAGAAATCCCATAGACTTACTAAGCCCTTTATTGAGAAAGCTCTGCTGAGAGAACGCAGCCTTGGGTACACCTAGTACATCAGAAGTAGAGCTTCTCCCTGTAATGATAAGAATCTATCATGTATGTACACATTTTTTCCAGACTCTACATCGACATTAAAATTGTGACTAGATATTTTTCTTAATATCCTCGAGAAGCAGAATCCAAATAAATTACCAAAGAAATGTCACCCTAGAATGTTTGAAAATTATATGCGTTTCCTCATTTTTCTTTTCTTTTTATTTTTGAGGCAATTGGGGTTAAGTGACTTGCCCAGGGTCACACAGCTAAGAAGTGTAAAGTGTCTGAGACCAGATTTGAACTCAGGTCCTCCTGACTTCAGGGCTGGTGCTCTATCCACTATACCACCCAACTGCCCCCATTTCCTCATTTTTAATGACAGAAAAATATATACCAATCCAATCCATTATAATGTCTACTATCCCAGAAATTGCACATTAGATAGTGTAGATCTTGCTTTACTGCTATCTCTTTACTTCATAAACAATCTTAGTTTAGTTAACAAAGTCAAATAAACTTTGTTTTTAAAATGCCTGTTTTTTATAAATACATACAATATTGATTCAGTGATCCATAAAATTCTACTTTCTGATTTACTGATATTGTGATGAATGAGGTACATGTTATAGTGATGAGTCAAGAACTTTATAAACTATAATATACTGGGAGTATAGTTTTCAAACCTTATCTAAAGTACACAAACATGATGAACTCCTGGCTGTTATTTTTTTCTCCCACTTAATATAATTTTTTCCCCAACTACATGTAAAGATAGTTTTCAACATAGTGTAAGATTCCCTCCCTCCTCCCCAAGACAGCAAGTAATCTTATATAGGTTATACATGGACAATCATGTTAAACATATTTCCATATTACTCACATTATGAAAGAAGAATCAGAACAAAAAAGAAAAATCACAAAAAAGAAAAAAAAACCCAAAAACTAGAAATAGTATGCTTCAATCTGCATTCTGTCTCCTTAGGTCTTTTTCTGGATGTGGATGGCATTTTCCATCACAAGTCTTTTGGAATTGTCTTGGATCACTATATTCCTGAGAAGAGATAAGTCTAGCACAGTTGATCATCAGTGTTGCTCTTACTGTGTGCAATGTTCTCTTGGTTCTGCTTACTATACTCAACATCACTTTACATGAGTCTTTTCTAGTTCTTTCTGATTTTCACTACTGAAAACATTTTTCTGGCTCTTACTGAAATTGACCCTTGTTTTTTCTCCACAGAAATAATGTTCTAAAGAGTAGTTTAGTATATAAAAGCCTAAAAAGCAGCTCAAAGTAGTATATGCACAATGAAATATACTAAAAATGTTTCTATAAAACTAAAAATTAAATCAATTGAAAAAAGGATGAGATTAATATAATGTTATGATTTAATGATGAAGGTCTCATTTTTTTTTCTTTAACATTAACACTTGCAAAACCTTGTGTTCCAATTTCCCCCCCCCCTTCCCTCAACCTCTTCCCTTACATGGTAAGTAGTCCAATATATGTTAAACATGGTAGAAATATATGTTAAATCTAATATATGCATACATATCTATACAATTATCTTGCTGCACAAGAAAAATAGAATAAAACCAGAAAAACTGAGAAAGAAAATAAAATGCAAGCAAACAACAATAAAAAGAGTGAAAATGCCATGTTGTGGACTATATTCCATTCCCACAGTCCTCTCTCTGGGTGTAGATGGCTCTCTTCATCACAAGATCATTGGAACTGGTCTGAATCATGTTATGTTTTTTTTTTAATTAAAAATTTTTATTTATAAAACATATGTGTTAGGATTACTAAGTGAGAACTGAGGTTGTCTGGACAGTGACAAGGTGAGAATTCAGGTTTTCTGGACAATTACAAGGTGAGAACTCAGGTTGACTTGATAGAGGGGGCAAGCTCATTGGCTGGGGTGGTTCTTCCCAGAAGCCCTTGCATTATCCCACGCCCATTCTCTGGGAGAATAAAAGAGAGGACTCTCAAAGAAAGAAGAAGACTTTGCATTACATCTGGCTTGACGGGGCTCTCTGCAGGAAGGGAAGTCACTTCTAAGGACAAGAGTTAACAGCAACTGCCTGGAGACAACAGCTCACTACAATTGGCATCCACACGTGGGGCAAGGACTTTTGCTTATCCTGACAAGAAGAGCTAGACCAGACCTTCGCAATTTGGCGCCCGAACAGGGACAGACACGGTCCTGATTCCAGTGGAAAAGCTTCCGATCTAGATCTCAGTCTCTCTGACCCAGAACCGTGAGTAACGAGGAAACTTTGTTAAAGATTAAGTGAGCGTGCTAATAGATAAATAAGGAACTTAACTTGTTAAGGGCTAAACCAGGAATCTCTTATAGCTGAAATGGGGCAGATGTTAGCTATATTCAATCCCTGGACCTCAGCCGACTCATCCCCAGCCCCAGAAGCAACCTCAGCTCCATTCAGGAGTGGTACTATAGAGAGTATAATCAAGATAATTGAGGAGCAGAGTTTACTTGTAACCTGGGTACAGATTGCTAAACTCTTGGCTGCATTAAGACGCACATCCCCTTGGTTCTTAGAGGAAGAAAAGATAGATGTAGATAAATGGAAGCTAGTGGGATATGAAATGAAAGAATTTCAAGCAAAAAATGGGCCTCGTTCAATTTCTGCAGAAGTATTTTATATCTACAACATAGTTCAATTAGCCTTAAACTATCAAGCAAGTTGTAGGAGAAGGAAAAGTTCTAAAAATGAACAGAGGAGGAAGTGTGAGGAAAAAAGGAAAGATCAAGATCTTTCCCTAGAGCAAGAGGATTTAAATGAGGAATTATGGTATGATTCTCTTGAAGAAGCTTCAACCCTGCCTAGAGAACAGATTATTGACAGGCCCACATCAACCCCACCTTCAGAGATGGAGGAAGAAAGAGGGGAAGAGGCAGAAACACAAACAGAAATGCCTGTGAAGAAGCCTAAGCCTATGACAAGATTAGAAAAAGCATTGGTTAAAGCTAAGAGAGAAGGACAGGATATAAGTGATTTTATACATGCATATCCTGTGATTGAAAATATTGACTCTGTAGGTCAAAAAAGGAGAAGATATGCACCTTTAGATTTGAATAAAATTAAAGATTTGAAAAAAGGTTGTACCCTTTATGGGGCTACATCAGCTTATGTTAAAATGTTACTAGATGGTTTGTCTTATGAAGTCCTAACCCCAAATGATTGGAAATCCATAGCAAGGATATGCCTGGAACCTGGAGAAAATTTATTATGGCTTTCGGAATTTCATGAATTATGTAAAATTCAAGTCAGATGCAATTTGGAAATAGGAGTTAACACACAATTCACTTTTGAGCACTTGGCTGGTGAAGGTTGGTATGGAGAGAATTAGGAACAGATTAATTATACCATGACAATATATGAGCAAATTGCTAAGGCTGCAATAAAAGCTTGGGGTGTCCTTCCTGGACAGAAAGATCGTGGAGAGGCTTTCACTAAAATACAGCAAGGTCCCAATGAACCTTTTGCAGATTTTGTGGGACGTTTGCAAACTGCTGTCAAAAGAACTATTGGAGAAAATTCAGCTACAGAAATAATGACCAGACATCTGGCTAAGGAAAATGCCAATGAGATTTGCAAAAGAATTATATGGGGATTAGACAAAGATGCTCCTTTAGAGGAGATCATAAGACGCTGTGCTACAGTGGGAACAAATGCTTTTTACACCCGGACAATGATGAATGTGGAAAGGCAGGGTCCCTCCTGTCAAGGGACTTCTAGAGAAACTCGGCGATGTTTTCAATGTGGAAAAATTGGGCATCTAAGAGCTCAGTGTAGGTATGGAGATACAGTGAGAAGACAGGGTGAAAGAAGACCTAAAACCCCATGTCCAAAATGCAACAGAGGACTCCATTGGGCATCAGAGTGTAGAATAATTCAGGGAAATGGGATGAGGGGCCCAGGTCCAGGGCCCCAGGCAAAAAAGACTTGGGGCATGATGGCAGCTGATGTTACATCCAAAGAACCTTTAGAAGGCCAGGACTCTGATTTAATCAACCAGCAGAAAAGCAATCACATGGCAGAAAGGGATTACCTGATAAGTGAGTCAAAAGGCAATCAGATTGCAAAAATGGATTACACTTGGGGAGAATACAGGCCTTTTAAACCAACAGGGCTGTGCCCAGTGCAAACAACTCCAATGTAATTGTCAGATGATGAGAAGAGATTTAGAAAGTGGTAAATAGAAGGAAATTAGATAGGTTAACTGCCTGGGAGAGAGGGTTTGCTTGTATTTCTTCAGCAGGAAAAGGAATCAGATGGGTGCCAACGAGTCATATTCGCCTTGTCCATCAGAGAGAGACAGAAAAAGAGAAAGACCTCAAAATAAAGGAGAAGATCTAAGAAACATCTGACACTGAAAGAGCATGGATAATAAGAAGACTGTTAAAGAACTTTAAAACCAGCAGGAATCATTGGACTTCCTCACACAAGATGAGACTAATGGACAATGGACTTATGGACATTTATAAATTTTCAATTTATGATTATGTTATATACTTCTAGCATGTGTTATGTTACTATGTTACTATATGCTTATGTAATTTATGTAATTATCTGTAATACTTCCCATATTGATGGATTTATGTTTCAAGGTCATGACTGTCCTATGTTCTAAATCAAAAGAAAGGGGGAGATGTTAGGATTACTAAGTGAGAACTGAGGTTGTCTGGACAGTGACAAGGTGAGAATTCAGGTTTTCTGGACAATTACAAGGTGAGAACTCAGGTTGACTTGATAGAGGGGGCAAGCTCATTGGCTGGGGTGGTTCTTCCCAGAAGCCCTTGCATTATCCCACGCCCATTCTCTGGGAGAATAAAAGAGAGGACTCTCAAAGAAAGAAGAAGACTTTGCATTACATCTGGCTTGACGGGGCTCTCTGCAGGAAGGGAAGTCACTTCTAAGGACAAGAGTTAACAGCAACTGCCTGGAGACAACGGTTCACTACAGGAAGAAGAATCTGTCGGAGAGATTTGAGTAGACACAGCAGATCTCTTCCCAGAGAGTAATCCGGCAGCTTCTAGAGACGACAGCTCGTTACACATATGCATGAGTAATTTTTCAACATTGACTCTTGCAAAACTTTCTGTTCCAAATTTTCCCCTCTTTTCCCCCACCCCTTCCCCCTAGATGACAGGTAGTTCAATACATATTAAATGTTAAAATATATGTTAAATTTTTTATATATATATATATACATATACACAGTTATCTTGCTGCACAAGAAAAATCAGATCAAGAAGAGAAAAATAAACCTGAGAAGGAAAACAAAATGCAAGCAAACATCAATAGAAAGCATGAAAATGCTATGTTGTGGTTCACACTCAGTTCCCACAGGCCTCTCTCTGGGTGTAGATGGCTCTCTCATCACTGAATAACTGGAACTGGTTTATCTCATTGTTGAAGAGAGCCATGTCCATCAGAACTGATCATTTTATAATGATCTTCTTGTTGCCATGTACAATGATCTCCTGGTTCTGGCTCATTTCCCTTAGCATCAGTTCATGTAGGTCTCTCCAGGCATTGTGAAATAATCCTGCTTATCGTTTCTCACAGAATAATAATATTCCATAACATTCATATACATAACTTATTCAGCCATTCTCCCAACTGATTGGCATCCATTCAATTTCCAGTTTTTGTCCACTACAAAAGAGGTTGTAAATGTAAATGTGAGTAGATGCCCATCAATTGGGGAATGGCTGAATAAGTTATAGTATATGAAAATATATTACTATTCAATAAACAATGAACAAGCTGATTTTAGAAAGGCCTGGAAAGATTTACATGAACTGATACCTAACAAAACAAGCAGAACCAGGAATACATTGTACACAGTAACAGCAAGATTGTGCAATGATCAACTATCAAAGACTTAGTTCTTCTCAGCAGTTCAGTGATCCAAGGCAATCCTAAAAATTTTGGATGAAAAATACTATCTGTATCCAGAGAGAGAAGTATGGAGACTGAATGTAAATACACACTTCCGGTGTTTACTTTTTTCCTTTTTCTTTTATTTTTTTTCCTCTTGTGGTTTTTCCCTTTTGTTCTCATTTTTCTCTCCGAACATAATTTATAAGGAAATGTATTTTTTTTTAATGAATGTACGTATAAGCAGAAAAAAAAAAATAAAGACAATAAAAACAAAAAATAAAACAATAAAAAATGTGACTTTTTAGCCTTTCTTGAAGAGTGAATGAAAACCCACCACATCCTAGTATGGCCCATTGTACAATTGGTTAGTTACAAGGGATACAAGGAAAAAGAAGGATGGCAGGAGGCAGGCAGAGGGAGAAGAGAAGAGGGAGAGAAACAGGGGAGAGAGAATGTGAAAGAAAGAAAAGGGATTGAGATGGAATTAGCTAAGCTATTATTTTTAAAAAAGAAAAGGGGAATACTGTATACCTATGATCAATCTGAGAAAAAAAAAGAAGACAGACATGTGTGTGTATATATATATATATATATATATATATATATGCATACATTATGAAGAATGTAGCATAAACAGTATTATCTTAGAACTGAAGGACCAGAGTCCAAGTTCTAATCCTTGTTGGCCAAGTGAACCTGGGAAAGTCAATTATTTCCTCTCTTTCTTTCCTCACTTGCAAAATACAAGCACAATACTTGCACTTCATACTTGAAAAAGTTATAAAGAAAACATTTTGCAAGCTTTAAAAGGTACTACTACTACAAATCTAAAGACCTAGAAGTGAATCCTAGATCTTAAGCATCAGTGTGAACATTAATTGATTCTAATGAGGAAAGTCCTATGTGGCTTTTAACACTAGGTCTTGTGACTCTGCTATAGGATTCCCTATAGTAGCTCACCTTCAAAGGAAAAGAGTTGAAAAGGCAACTGTCAAAAGCTCACAAAGGCATTAGATACTCCAAGAAAAGAAAAGGGTAGGTAATTGAATCAGAGTCTCAGGTCATGTCATGAATCCCACAGAAGTTGGAAGTTGAAACTCTGTGTTATGTTTAGAGAACTTAAGTGATTGTAGATTTAGAGGTGATAACCAGAATATGTCTGGAACCAATGTGGGAGTGATGTATCATTTTGACGTAAAATTTTAGTTTTTTAGATTTCATTCAGACTCATTGACTAGCCATAAAAATAATCACAAAGATTTTTCCAAACTATTTTCTATTTTCCTCAAGGCATTTTTCTGTTCCATACAAATCAAACCCTATACTATCCTCTCTTCTTATTTTAAATTTTATTTTATTTGAGCAAAAAAAGAAAATAGTTTTTTATCCCTTCTACCTCTTCTGTTGACCTCAGTTGAGAAAGAAAAAAATAAAATCCCTAATACAAAGATGCACAATCAAGTAAAACAAATTCTTCCACAGGCCATGAAAAAAAAATCTCCATCTGAGTCTGTTAACCCATATTTAGGTTGTGGGCAGCATATTCCATAATGTATCCTCTGAAATTAGGTTAGTTAGTTCTTTCAAAACTATCTTTAAAACACTGTTTTCTTGATTTAGCCCATTCATTTAATTTTTAAAAAAATTTTACAGATTTGTTTATTTTTATGTAACAATGATTTATGGATTCCCCTCACTTTCTGAGAGGTCTCTTGCAACAATGTAAAATAGTTAAGGAAAACAAATAATAGAGTAACCTAATTTGATAGTGCATGAAACAAGTATTTTATGTGCTTTGATGGGTTGATTCCAAAAAATTATAACCATATTGTGGTATTTTGAGTGGGATTTCCCTTTCTATTGTTACTTCTTATGTTTTGTTGTTGTTATTATTATTATTATGTAAAAAGGCTGTTGATTTTTGAGACTTTATTTTATAATCTGCAACTTTATTGAAGCTATTTTCTCAATTATATCTTTGTTGATAATTTGGATTTTTCAAGTAAACCATTATATAACCAGCAAACAGGGACATATAGTTTTGACTTTACTTAATGATGTTGTGAGTATTTTCATAACTATGGCATATAATAAGGGGAGAACAGGTTTATTTGCTTCACTCTCATATTAATTAGAAAATATCTTCTTTGAATATGATTCTTTCTTTTTAGAGAGCTGCATTTTATGATATTAAAAATGGTCCCACTATATCCACATTTTCTAAGGTCATGAGCACAAAGGAATACTGCATTTATCAAAGGTCTTTTCTACATCTTATAAGATGACCATATGATTTTGGATGTTTGGGGTTTCAAAATTATTAATTATTATGTTTTCTTACTGCAGAATCATTCTTGCTACTCTGGTAAAAACTTGGACATAATGAATAATTTCTTGGGTAAACTGTTCTATTCTGATATTGACTTTTTATCTATGGCTCATTACAGCATAATATAGTTTATTTGTTTATCCCTTTATATTTCTGAATGGCTTATTTGCTTTATCAGATATCATGATCACAATCCCTGCTTTTTACTTGATATACAGTAAATTTTTTGCTATCTTCAGTTTTTTTAAAACTGTATTTGTGGTAAGAATCACGTTGTAAGATTTGTTTTCTTATTTGTCATTTTTTTGTTTCAATGGATTATTTAATATATTCACATTTAAAGTTACATACAGTAGGTTTTTTCAGAATTTTTAGTTTATGTTTAATTGGATATTTTTATTTGTTGCTTTTTAGTTTCTTTAGTTGCATGCTCAATTCATCAATCTGTTCTTTATTGTTGATATAACATGTATATATATATATATATATATATATATATATATATATATATATATATATTTGCTTTTCTGCTTTCCATGTTTTCTAATAATTTTGGTATACTGTCTCAAAGGAGGAAGTGAATTTGGAGGTCTAGAAGAATAAGTCAGAAATATAGATGATCTAATGGGCAAATAATATATGGTCCCAAGTCAGGAAAGAATTTGAATAACTTGGTGCCTAAACGGATTTGAGACAACAGTATTTATACAGTTTGCTATACTTGGTATGGTGAGTTAATTGGCATTTTTATATATCCTGGTATATGGTGTGCCTGCCCTCTTTGCTACATTAAATACACTGGCTATGGACAATTACCACTTACTGCTAAAATTTTTGGCAGAAAACATCACTCTATTTGAACTAAGGAGGATGTACTTTTGCACAGAACTAAATCCTTCCATGTTTTCTTTCTTTTAAAATATTTTTATATTTAATATTTAATATTTTTCCAGTTATATTTAAAAAAAAATGTAAAAAATTGTTTTAACTTTTGAGTTCCAGATTCTTTCCCTTATCCCCACATTAAGAACTCCATTAGGAAACCGCATGTGAAGTAATGTAAAACATTTCCATAAAAGTTATGTTGTAAAAGAAAACAAAGATCTTCCATCCTAATAAAAATAAAGAAAAATAAAGTTTGAGGGAGAGAAAGAGACAAGAAAGAATGGTTCAATGTGTTTTCAGAAGCAATCAGTTTCTTCTCTGGGTATGGAAAGGATTTTTCATCATAAGTTCTTCAGAGTAGTCGTGGACCACTGAACTGCTGAGAATAGCGAAGTCATTTATAGTTGATCAACCTATGTCACGGCTATTATTTTGTATATATTACATTACACTTTGACAAGCAGGCGTATATTTTTCTCTATGTTTCCCTCTTCTATTGTAAACAAAATACTGTATTTACTTTATTTCTTTTGTTAAAGTGGCTCTGTTCACACTTACATTCTTCTCCTTATTTCTGATAATTTTTTCTGATTTTTTTTACCTTTTTGCCTTCATGATTTTTCTGATTTGGTTTTTTCTCTTGCTTTTCTCTAGCTTTATAATTCTCCTCATTTTTTCCTATTCAGTCAAATAGATTCTTCTTTCCTCTCTTCCTGTTCAACTAGTCCCGTTTATTAGTTTTTAAAATTTCACTTTTTTGAATACACCCTTTTCAAAAAGGATTTTTCTCCTCTTCAATATCCTAGTCCCTTCATTAACCATATTCTTTTTCTGTCTACTTTGGACTCCCAGAAATTACTCTTGTATTTAGAAAGTGCAAATTTCTGAATGGCATCTTTCTATGGAAAGACTTAAAAGAATCTATGACAAGGTAAAAAGGAATCTGAAACTTGACACACTCTGCTACTGCAATGATTAATTTAGACTACATAGGTAAAAGATTTTTTCCAAGGACTAGCTAAGGCTAACAAGGTTGATTACAGATATTTGGTGATGATTTTTCTGACCAAGAGAGCCCATTAAACAAAAACAAAAACAAAAACAAAAACAAACAAAAAAAAAAAAAAAAGAGAGAGAGAAATACAAGTCTTCAATCAAATGCAACCTTCTTCATCTTATGAAGTGAAAGTTTCAGAGTACTGGCAGAAAACAATAAGAACAAGAGTTCAGATTATCTATAAACATTAACTTACCTGTTAGTACCAAGCTGCTAGGGTTTTAATAAATGATGCAGGAATGGAAATAATATTAAAGAAATAAAATTATAATAATATTGGTATCATTGCCATAAATGATACCAAGAGAAAAGGGATATATCAGCTTAATATGGCTCATGGTTTGTTCTTGAAGAAGCATATAAAAGAAGTAACTCCATCATGTTTAGAAGCATCAAAGAACATAATCTTGTAAGATATTTGGCCACCCTGTATTCCATTGGTATGCAAAGTATTTACTAAAAAGCTTCCATGAAAACAATGGCAGCTTTTGTATCACTATTGTAGAAGAAGAGAGGGTTTCTTGTAGAACAATAATATTCTAAAACATCCATATACCATAACTTATTCAGCTATTCTCCAGTTGATGGCCATCCACTCAGTTTACAGTTCCTTGCTACTGCAAAAAAGGCTTCTACAAACATTTTTCTGTATATGAAATGGACCTTATTCTTAAGCCCACAAAAACAGATACCAAAAAAATAAATTAAAAAACCCATGTATGAATACTTTCTCATCTCTACAAAATTTTTCTGATGATAATCTATACAAATATTGAGAGAATACCTGATAAGTTTTTGAGAAAGGATTACTAGGCTTTTAAAATGATGTTCAACAAGATTATTTCTTTTCAATCACGCAACTAATTGAAAATCTAGTAAATACAAAATCCTACAGTGATCACTGATAGTTAATTATAAAAAATTGACTTGATAGTACAAAACTAACCCTTGAGAATTCTCTTCAATACAGTGTGATTCATAATCATTTAAATGATCTCAACAATCTAAATGTCCAAAGATATAAAACCAGATATAAGAAGAATAACTACCTTCTGACTATGAAAGAAAGTTATAAGAACTCAGATCTGATCCACTAGTATATTCTTTTTCAACAATATAGGAAAAATAAGGAGGATCCAGAATTGAAAAAGAGAAAAGAACCTTTGGGAAAATGCAGTGTTCTTAATAACTTTATCCCCCTCAAACAAAAATCCATCTCTTTTTTTTATCATCAATAATCATGCAATATCACAGTATCTGAAAAATTAAAAGTTTGAGGTGCTCTAAAAAGCAATAGAAATGCCCAGATGTATGGGAGGAGGGAAGAAAAAGAAGAAAGGAGAAGAGGAATGAGGAAGGAAGAGGAAGGAGGAGAAGAAGGAGAGGAAGAGGGAAAGGGGGGTAGGGTAAGATGGAAGAGGAAGAAGAGGAAAGGGAGGAAGAGCAAGAGGGGGAAGAAGAAGAGGAAGAAGATGAGAAGGAGGAGGAAACGGAGGAAGAAGAGGAGAAAGAAGAAGAAGAAGAAGAGGAAGAGGAAGAGGAAGAGGAAGAGGAAGAGGAAGAAGAAGAAGAAGAAGAAGAAGAAGAAGAAGAAGAAGAAGAAGAAGAAGAAGAAGAAGAAGAAGAAGAAGAAGAAGAAGAAGAAGAAGAGAGTTACAGAGTGAAAGGAAAAGATTACCAATAGATAGTATCCATATAATGTTAGAGGAACTAAGGGAAGGCACCTTCCTAGCTGTACCAAATCTAAAACTATATTATAAAGCAGCAGTTATCAAAACCATTTGGTACTGGCTAAGAAATAGACTAGTTAATCAGTGGAATAGGTTAGGTTCACAAGACAAAATAGTCAATAACTACAGAAATCTAGTGTTTGACAAAACCAAAGACCCCAGCTTTGGGGATAAGAATTCATTATTTGACAAAAACTGCTGGGAAAATTGAAAATTAGTCTGGCAGAAATTAGGCATTGACTCACATACAACACCGTATACCAAGATATAGTCAAAATGGGTTCATGATCTAGACATAAAGAATGATATTATAAACAAATTAGAAGAACATAGGATAGTTTACCTCTCAGAGGTGTGGAGAATGAAGGAATTTGTGACCAAAGAAAAACTGGAGATCATCAATGATCACAAAATAGATAATTTTGATTATATTAAGTTAAAAAGTTTTTGTACAAACAAAATTAATGCACACAAGATTAGAAAGAAGCAGTAAACTGGAAAAACATTTTTATATTCAAAGGTTCTGATAAAGGTCTCATTTCTAAAACATATAGAAAACTGGACTAAATTTATAAGAAATCAAGCCATTATAATGACAAGGAAAGATAATGTGCAATGTTAGAGGGGATGTGGGAAAACAAGGACACTGATACATTGTTGGTGGAGTTGTGAATACATCCAGCCATTCTGGAGAGCGATTTGGAACTATGCCCAAAAAGTTATCAAACTGTGCATACCCTTTGACCCAGCAGTGCTACTATTGGGCTTATATCCCAAAGAGATCTTAAAGAAGAGAAGAAGAATGTTTGTGGCAGTCCTTTTTGTAGTGGCCAGAAACTGGAAACTAAATGGATGCCCATCAACTGAATAAATTGTGGTATATGAATATTATTGTTCTGAAATTACCAAAGGATGATTGGAAAGGCCTGGAGAGACTTACATGAACTGATACAAGTGAAATGAGCAAAACCAGGATATCATTATACAGGGCAACAATAAGACTATATGATGAACAATTCTGATCGACATGGCTCTCTTCAATAATGAGATGATTCAAACCCAGTTATAATTGGTCAATGATGAAGAGCACCATCTACATCCAGAGAGAGGATTATGGGAACTGAGTAGAGACCACAACATAGCATTTTCACTCTTTCTGTTGTTGTTTGCTTGCATTTTGTTTTCTTTCTCAGGTTTTTTTTCCTTCTTGATTTGATTTCATATTGATACATATATTGGATTTAAGATATATTTTAACATATTTAACATATATTGGACCACCTGCCATCTAGGAGAGGGGGTGGGATGAAGGAGGGGAAAATTTGGAACAGAAGGTTTTGCAAGGATCAATGTTGAAAAATTACCCATGCATATGATTTGTAAATAAAAAGCTTTAATAAATAAATAAAAAGAAAAGGGAAAAAATAAGGGAGGGCACCTTGCAAGTTTGGTAGCATTAAGCTCAAGGATTAAAAGAGAAAAAGAGTATAGCACAGAAGAATAGGCATTGAGAGGTGGCTGATATGTACTATCCTGAGAAATTCCCTCTTGGATGAGATCAGAGTTCTATGGAAATACTGAGTATGATAAAAACAAAATGTGACATTTCTAATGTTTTCTAAAAAGATATAAACTAATGATTTTGCAAACATATATAAATAATAATTATAAATAGAAACCTACAAAATGGGCTAAAATCACTGAGTAGAGTCAATATGTGATTCATATCCTATTAATATATGCAAACAAGGATTTATTAAAAGTCTTTTCTATGCTAAGTACTGAGGATACAAAAAAGAAAATGTGACAGGCCCTGCCTTCAGAAAACTTACATTCTACCAGGAGACAGAACATATACATGGATAAGTATACAGAGAACAATTTTTTTTTTTAATTAAAAATAGTTTTGGGAGAGAAAGCCCTAACAATTGGGAGAAAAGGAAAAACTTCACTTAAAAGGTGAGCTTTGTCTTGAAGGAAGTATAAGGATGGAGGTAGACCAGGAGTCCTGTGATATAGAGGTGAAGAGAATGCCTTGCAGGTATGTGGGATGAGGCACAATAAGGCCAATGGCATTGAGTCAGAGACTATAGGAAGAGAAATAATGAAAAATGAGGCCTGAAAAGTCAGAATGAATTAAGGCTGTGACAAAACTTTTAAAATCAAAACACAATAGTTTATATTTATCCTAGCAGCAACAGGGAGCCAACAGAAGTGACATGATGGTCAGACCTGAATTTAACAAAAGCATTCTGGGATCTATGTGGAGGAAAGACTGAAGAAAAGAGACATAGCCTGTGACAGAAGCAATTCAAGCAGTAGCTGTAAATGAAAAGGTGACAGATGAGAAACATTGCAGAGATAAAGAAAATACTTGGCAATTGGATGGTTATGTGGGGTTAAGGACAGTGAGAAACGTTCGCCTGATGATGGAGATATCTATATTGCAGTACTCTAGTTTTCTTACAAAATTTCAATTAAAGAAGCTGCTTTTTATCACTTAGACAGTTTGGAGACTGTTTAAAAATTATATAAGGTTGCTCTTTAACAAACAGAGTATTGGGCCACTAAGCAGAATGCCCCCTTGTCAGTATACCACTGATGTACCGGGTCACTATAGAGAATAAATTTGATAACTAATGTGAAGCTCTGTTCTTTTGGACAGAAACAACACATTTAGCTTTTATTCTATTCCCTATTTAGTTCCCTATCTATTTGGGAGATATAACAAATGATTTTAAAACTGTAATGATCAAAGCAGAGTTAAAAAAAAAATCTCTTAAGAAAAAAAATAGTGAGATAAAATAAAATCTTGCAGCCTCAATTTCAGTACTGTCCATATAATAAACAGTAAAATCACTGTGTCTAGAACAATGGAGATAGCCTTATGAAAAATATGAGGTTGAACATGACATGAAAGAATGGGAGGTCATAGTCCTATTTTCAGAAATTCAATAAATTAAAACCTTAAAACTGAACTATAAAAGCTTTCCTTATGGGGCGGGGGAAGTCCTGTGTAAAAAGTCACAAGCTAAAAACACAGCCCTTTGAAATACTCCATATAAAATTACAAAACAAAACCCCCTGATCCTAGGGACACATTTACCTTATGCTAACATCAGGACGTGAATCAAAATGTGGCTTCACTAAACTGAAATAATAAGACTCCAAAGAAACAGTCTTTAACCAACAACACTACCACTTTGTCATCCCTCTTCTACAATGTTTTTTTTTTTCTACATGAGTGCTAAACCTCAGCACGTCTTTTAAAAAATCCCACTTCAAAATGCCATTTGTAATTTTTATAAAGCAGCATTTCATAAGCCAATCTCACCAAAGTGGACCCTATCTTGATCTTGTGCAAAGTGTAGTCAGAACAGACCCTCTCCAAGCCATTGTAAATATGGAATAAGCAGGAAAGGTCTAACTTCTCTCTACTTAGCATAGGTAATTTCATCACTAGTACAGAAGTTACATGAGAAGCTGGAGGTTCCCCCCTTAGCCATGGCAACAATCACAAAAAACCAAACAAGGAGAATGAACCTTTTTAAGGTCATCCACTTGGAGCTAAAAATTAATTTGAAAATAGCTCACTCCTCCATGATAATGAACCACTATATAGCAAACATTTGTCATCGATTTCTACTTATCTCATTAGGCCTTCCATTTAACAATTTTTTTTGTCATGAGCTAAATCAATCACTATAAGATGTTCTCTAGTCAATTTTAAGAAACCATTACTCCTACTTTAAAAGGATGTACAGCAAAATATCTCCAACATAATCGGCTGCACAATACTGCAGGAGTTAAAAGAATGCTACAGCAACTATTTAACTCCAGAACTGTAATTTCACTCACTTTAGAGAGAACTTCCTCTACCAATGAAGATCAGCAACTATTCTGCAATTTATATTTTTAAGAATTTACCTAAAACACTGAGAAAGCAACTAATAGTATATTCTGAAGCATAATTTGAACTCAGACTTCTCCTTCTTAGAGATTCAGCTGAGGAGTCTGTATTTAAATCTAGAGGCACAAAAATAAGACGTCATTACAGATTCTCGAGCAGGGATGTGATATGGTCCAATCCAGTCTTTAGGAAAAGTACTTGTGACAAAAGTTTGCAATATGGATTGAAGAGAGGAGAGAATTTTTGCAGGGAAATCAATCAGAAAGTTACTTCATATAATGGGTCAGGTGAAGGGGTTATAAAGGTCTAATTAGGATGGTAGCTGTGTGAATGGAGAGAGAAAGATGAATAAATGATGCTGTAAACATAGAATTGATAAGACTTGGCAAATGACTAGACATATAAGATAAGGGAATGAGGAGTCAAGACTACCATAAAGCTGCAAACTGAAGTGATCAGAAGGAGTGTGATACCCTGAATAGAGAAATTCAGAAAGAAGCAAGATAATGAGTTCTGTTTTGTACAAGTTAAGTTTAGAATGTGTCTGGGACATCCAAGTGTATATGTTAAATAGGCAGCTGGTGATTCAAGAATGTCACTAAGTACAGAGATTAGGACTGAATATAAAGATCTGGGAATCATCTGTATAAAAACTGTACTTGACTGAGTATGTTAAGGAGAAAAGCATTGAGGGACATTCATATTTAATTTCAAACTCCTTCTCCCTTTAGGACACAGATGATACTTCAAAGAAGGAGATGAAGAGGGATAAGACGAGTAAGAAGAGAAAAAAGGCAAAGAAATACCATGAAAACACAAAGAAAAAGAACTTTAAAAGGAGAGAATGAGGACTGTTCTCTAATTGGTAAATACTCAAAGGATATGAACAAACAATTTTCAGACAAAAGAAATTAATGTCATTTCTAATCATATGAAAAAAATGCTCTAAATCACTATTGATTAGAGAAATACAAATTAAAGCAACTCTGAAGCACTATTTCACACCTCTCAGATTGGCTAAGATAACAGGAAAAGATAATGATTAATGTTGGAGGAGATGTGGGAAAACTGAGACACTAATACATTGTTGATGGAGTTGTCAACTGATCCAACCATTATGGAGAACAATTTGGAACTATGCCCAAAGGGCTATCAAGCTGTGCATACTCTTTGTTCCAGCAGTATCTTTACTAGGTCTATATCCTAAAGAGATTTTAAAAAATGGGAAGGGACCCACATGTGCAAAAATGTTTGTAGTAGCCCTTTTTGTTGTGGCAAGGAACTGGAAACTAAGTAGATGGATGCCCATCAATTGGGGAATGAATAAGTTATGGTTATATAAACATAATGGAATATCATTGTTCTATAAGAAACGATCAGCAAAATGATTTCAGAGGCCTTAAAAGACTTTTTTGAACTTCATATGAAGTGAGTAGAACCAAGAGAACATTGTATACCATAACAACAAGATTATATGATGATCAATTTTGATAGACATGTCTCTTTTCAATAATGAGGGGATTCAAGCCAGTTCCAATGGTCGTGTGTTGGAGAGAGCCATCTACATCCAGTAAGATGACTATGGGGACTAAATGAGGATCATAACACAGTATTTTCATCTATTCTGGTATTGTTGTTATTTGCTTGCATTTTATTTTCTTTCTCATTTTTTTCCTTTTTGGTCTGATTTTTCTTGTTCAGCTTGATAAATGCAGAAATATGTTTAGAAGAATTGTACATGTTTAATCTATATTGTATTACTATCTAGGGAAAGGAAGAGGTGGGGAAGAAAGGAGAAAAATATGAAGCACAATGTTTTGCAGAGGTGAATGTTGAAAACTATCTTAACATATATTTAAAAAAATAAAAAGTTATTATAAAAATAAAATTCTGAATTTATGACAGAAAATACTGATATTTATTTGAGGAATTTATTTATATTTATCATCAAGTGAATTATAGAATAAATATTCAAAGCTATTTTGTTTTAGGGAACATGAATATAAAAATTTTAACCTGTTCTACTTTAAAAAAAAAAAAAAGAAGGCAGAGGAAATGAAGACTGGGAAAAGATCATCAGATTTGGCAAATTAAAAGATCATTGGTAATTTGAGAGAGTAGCATAAGAATACTGATAAATAAATTTTTGTGAATAGTCTAAGAATGGTAGGATTTCTTAAATTCTCTGTACTAATTTTCAATATATTCTACTGTTGTTGGCCATGTAAAAATGAGAGCCATTTTTATTTTATTTTATTTTGAGATTGTCACCTTTCACAGTTAAAAAGAATACACTTTCTAGGGACCAATCTGGTGATGATGTCTCTCTTTACTTCTGCTGCACTGGTTCTCAGTAGCAAATTCTATCATTAAAACCAGACTTCAGAAACTTCAAAGCTTTTCCAATTTGAGAGAAGTGCCATGGCTTATAGAAAAATCTTGGGGAAACTGGGGTCACCTTCCATTACAATGAGGTAATAGAACAATATCTTTATATATATATAATGATATTTAATCAAAACAACACCATTTTTTCCTGTTTCTTAATTTGTATACAATTTTACCTTCAATAATACTAAGGTTAAATAAGTTATAGAATTCTATATAATTAAGTAAAAAAGCAGAGAGTTTTAGAGATTCTAACAGTTTTATGAATAACCCAAATAATAAGTCTGTATTTAACTAGAATCTAGAAGCCTCAAAAAAGCATTTTTTAAAAAATCTTGCATGTCATCTAAATGCAACAGTGAAATAAATCATAAGCTGCAACCTGGAAATGTTATTCATTTTAAATCAACTTCGAGATTATCTTACAGGGTCAATAAAAATTCAGGCTACTCTTCAAAATTCAGACCTGCAATACTGTCCAATGAAAACTGATGTTCATAATTTTACCATGGGACACTCAAAAAAATGTCATCTAAACCATCAAAAACAATTAAATTATCTTTAATATACTTATAGCACTTCCATTTTTTAAATTTGCTAAAACAATATCAGCATAATTCAATTCAAAATAATTTATTGCTATATTCAAGACACAATATGGAGTGTTAGAGCTAAATAAAAAATGATACCTGCTCTCACTGTGCTGATATTCTAGTAGAGGAACACTTAAATGCAGATAATACAATAAAATTTGAGGGAGAGACTAGTATTTGTAGGGATTGAGATAAGCAGGGGTGGAATTTTTTTTTGACAGATTGAAACTGACAGATTATTGATTCTAAACAACTTTGCACTGCATAATTCATACATATCAGTGTAAGTATAAGAAATTCTTTTCTTCCTATTGGAATAAGACTATTTCTCAATTATAACAATTCTTTCCCTTTCCCCCAATGTTTTGTAGTGTACTGGATAGGAAAAGGATGGAAAGAAAAGGAATGGATTTAGAAATCAAGACAATGGAGAAGTCTCAGATGGAGCACAGAGAGGCTTGATCTTGTGCAGGGTTCAAGAACAGTTGCTAATTGTTAGTTTTATCACTCAGTAGCCAATTCCAAGTCACAGAACAAAAGATCACTGAGAAGGGAAGTGTGCCTTGCACCCTCAGGTGTCTGAAGGTGAACAGTGGTCTTGAAGTTTGAGATATGCCCTGAGTGAGCAGAAGCTATGTGGTTCTCAGTTCCAGGTTTTTTTTTTTTTTTTTTACAATTTTAAAAGCTTCCTGGCTTCTTAGTTTCTTTCCTTTCTCCCTTCTTCTTCTTCTTCTTTTTTTTAAGCAAGGCAAATGGGATTAAGTGACTTGCCAGGGATCACATAGCCAGTAAGTATGAAGTATCTAAGGTCAGATTTGAACTCAAGTCCTCCTGACTTGAGGACTTACTCTATCTACTGTGCCATCTAGCTGCCCCATCCTTTATTCTTCTCACTTCTAAGTAGAAATTTTGAAACCAGCATGGGAGTGGTCAGAGAAGTGATTTTCAGTGACTTTAGAAACATTGGGAATGTTAGGAAGACAGAAGTAACTGTGTGATCATTCAACTTTTCAGTGTCCCATTCAATTCTTTAAGACTACAGATTACAGAGCAATATTGATTTACATTCTAAGCTAGAGTTTCCTCATTGGTCATTCTTAATACTGATAAAATCACAGTTGAAGATTGCTATCAAACAATAAAGAAGGAAGAATTTACAGTCTCACCTTATGAAAATATATTGACACACAGATGAGAAAACTATTTTCTTACATCAAAAAAATAAGATTTGTGAAATAACTGAATTGAAGAAAAAGAGCTACTCAGGTTATTAAGTCATAAATGAGTACTTATTTTCTATATTAAATTAAAACAGTGTTCAAGGAATCAATAATGTTTTTCTATCATTTTTCTTGCCTAACTTTTAATATCTTTAGTACAATAAGAAATCCATTACAAACTAAATGAATATTTCTACTATAATAATAATGAGGGTTAAAATGGAAATGATGTACTCTGGAAAATTTCAGTGTATTGCCATTATAAAGTCATATGAATAATGTTAAAGAACTGATTTACTGATCTGTGTAAAAAGACCCAGAATTTTGTTCATAACTGACTTCTTCCATCTTTTGAACTCACTCCATCTACTCCCATGTAGTCATAACTCACAGTCATAATTGTTTTTGGTAATTAGAATATTTTTTGGCAGGAATAGATAAAGTCAGCATTCACAATCATTCTTACCAGTGGGTAGTCCTTTTCCTCTCAATCGGTCCCGAAGAGCTTGGCTTCTATCAGGGCGTAGTTTCTGCTCGCTGTTATAGGGAGGTTGATCCATCTGTGTAAATAATCAGAAGTCAGCACTGGCAAGGGTTCTTCTCATTCAAGCCTACATCTTTCCTTTTAATAATATGCACAGCAACAATAGTAAGTCACTTGGGAGTTTTTCTCTAACAAACATAAAGGAACCTCCTTCCTGCTTTCAATTCACTTTGTTTTGGTTAGACATGAACATCTCAGGTCTAGCCCAATCACCCTAAGAAAATGAAAATGAGATGCAAATGTCAAAAAGTAATGTGCACCTAACAAATTGTTGATGGAGTTGTAAATTAATCCAACCATTCTGGAAAGCAATTTGGAACTATGCCCAAAGGACTATTAAACTGCATTTCCTTTATCTAGCTGTGTCTCTATTGGGTTTGGGTTCCAAAAAGATCATAAAAAAGGGAAAAGGACCCACATGTGCAAAAATATTTGTAGCAGCCCTTTTTATAGTAGTAAGGAACAGGAAACTGAGTAGGTACCCATCAGTTGGAGAATGGCTTGAATAAGTTATGGTATATGAATGTGATGGAATATTATTGTTCTATAAGAAATGATCAGCAGGATTGTTGTGCCCATGTTAGTATCCTGGATATCTTAGAATCAGCCGGAGTCAGGATAAGCAAAAGTCTTTATTCTTGGTCTTTTGGGGTCGCCTTCAGGGGATTAGATATTGGAATCTCCACACCTCCTTTCTCTCTCTCCACCGACCAAAAATGATCCTACTTCTCCTATTCCACCCTCTGATCTCTTCTCCCTTCTCGGTCAACACCCACAAATCAAGCCAGCACAGAGTTGAGTAGGGTCATCCTTTAAACACGTTAATAGAGTACTGTCCAATTGGTAATTAGCCTTAAGTGCTAGGTTATCTTGCATTATGTGCATTTGCTCAGTTCCAGCCCTTTTTACATAGGATGATTTCATATCTGTCTGGAGAGACTTACATGAACTGATGCTAAGTGAAATGAGTAGAACCAAGAGAACATTGTACCTATCAACAATAAGATTATGTAATGATCAATTCTCATGAATGTGGCTCTTTTTAACAATGAGGTGATTCAGGGCAGTTCCAATAGACTTGTGATGGAAAGAGCCATCTGCATCCAGAGAGAGGACTTTGGGGCCTGTGTAGATCACAACATAGTTTTTCTTCCTTTGTTGTTGTCATTTGCTTGCTTTTGGTTTTTATTCTTATTTTTTTTCCTTTTTGATCTGATTTTTCTTGAGCAGCATGATACATATGGGAGTATATTTAAAAGAGCTGCATATATTTAAGCCATATTGGATTACTTACTGTGGGGGGAGGAGAGGAAGGGAAGAGACAGAGAAAAATTTGGAACATATGGTTTTGCAGGAATATTGAAAACTATATCTTTGCATGTATTTTGAAAATGAAAAGCTACTATTAAAATTTTTTTAATGTACACATAAGTTAATGAAATCAAATCAGCAACCATTTATTTAACTGCCTACTGTGTACTAGACAATGTACTAAGGGCAGAAATGGTTTCTACCCTCAGAGAATTCCTAACCTAATTGGAGAAACAAGATCCAAACAACTATAAATAAACAAGATAACAGTTTGAATAAGTTAGAGATAATCCTCAGAAGGAAGGCATTAGTCTTAAGGAAGTTCAGGAAAAGCTTCTTATAGAAAATGGTATTTTAGCCAAATCTTGATGGAATGGGGAAGGGGGGGGGAAGCAAAGGGGAAGTAAAATCAGTTTATTTTTACTTAATTTGTTTTTATTTTCTGTTTCAAATTCATTCCCTCCTCAATCTATCTCTCATCAACATTACAAATATGCATAGTCTTGAAAAAAAATTACCACATTAACAATTCGTTCACAACTCCACCAATAATGCATCAGTGTCCCAGTTTTCCTACATCCCTTCCAACATTCATCATTATTTTTTCCTGTCATCTTAGCCAATCTGACAGGTGTGTAGTGGTATCTCAGAGTTGTCTTAATTTGCATTTCTCTGATCAATAGTGATTTGGAAGTTTCAATTTCATCATCTGAAAATTGTCTGTTCATATCTTTTGACCATTTATCAATTGGAGAATGCAATATCTATATTTTTAAAAAGGCTGTAAATCACTAAGAAATGATTTGAGAAATGAAAACTAAAATAACTGTGATTCTACTTCTTCCATTCTGGAGAGCAATCTGGAATTATGCCCAAAAAGTTTTCAAACTGTACATACCCTTTGATCCAGCAGTGCTACTACTGGGCTTATATCCCAAAGAGATACTAAAGAAAGGAAAGAGACCTGTATGTGCCAAAATGTTTGTGGCAGCTCTTTTTGTAGTGGCTAAAAACTGGAAAATGAATGGATGTCCATCAATTGGAGAATGGTTGGGTAAATTATGGTATATGAATGTTCTGAAATATTATTGTTCTGTAAGAAATGACCAACAGGATGATTTCAGAAAGGCTTGGAGAGACTTACATGCACTGATGCTGAGTGAAATGAGCAGAACTGGAAGATCATTATACACTTCAACAACAATACTATATGAGGATATATTCTGATGGAAGTGGATATCTTCAACGTAGAGAAGATCTAATCCAGTTCCAATTGATCAATGATGGACAGAATCAGCTACACCCAGAGAAGGAACACTGGGAAATGAGTGTAAACTATTTGCATTTTTGTTTTTCTTCCCCAGGTTATTTTTACCTTCTGAATCCAATTCTTCCTGTGTAAGAAGAAATTCGGTTCTGCACACATATATTGTATCTAGGATATACTATAACATATTTAACATGTATAAGACTGCCTGCCATCTAGGGGAGAGGGTGGAGGGAGGGAAGAGAAAATTCGGAACAAAAGTGAGTGCAAGGGATAATGTTGTAAAAAATTACGCATATGTACTGTCAAAAAAAAAGTTATAATTATAAAATAAAAAAAAATGTGGCTTTTGATAGTTTAGGTTTCTTCTGAAAATACCATATTTACATCTTTTGAATATTTTATCAATCAGAGAATGGCTCTTATTCGTGTAAGTTTGAATTGTTCTCTTTATAACTTAAAAATGATTGTATCAGTTTAATACAAATATTTTCCCTCTTTATCAGTTTCTCTTTTGATTTTTAACTGCAAACTGTTCATTTTATTTTCTGTGATCCTTTTTACCTATTAATTTGACCTCATTAATTCTTTTACTAATAACAGACCTGATTGGCAATTTTTTCCTTACTCTTCTAATTATGTTACTCTTTATGCCTAAGTCATGTATTCACTGGAATCTTATTTTGATATATGATTTAAAATGGTGTTCTATGCCTAGTTTCTGCCTCACTAGGTAAGGATTAATATAAACCCCTTGTTCTAAACTGTCAATTTTTCCCTAACTTTTTTCTTTCAAATTCATCTTCATTTTTTCCCTTCAAGTTTTTTCATTTTATTTATTATTCTCAACTCTCTCTTTTTCTTTTTCTCTGACACCTTCTCTCCATACTGGATCTTGTATGTACCAATTTATATCCATTTTATTTTCTCTAGTTGAACATAAACTTCCTTTAAGGCAGGGAATGTTTTCCCTTTTTCTTTGTGTCTCCAGAATTTAAAAATTTTCAGATATATATATATATATATATATATATATATATATATATATATATAAAAAGTGCTTAATCAACAATTGATTGATATACCTATAGTGAAATCTTATTCCTCTTCTTAAGATAATAAAAAACCAAAACATATTGATCCAATTATAATAATCAATTTTATTTCTTCCTCATAAAACATTCTCTTAAAAATATCCAAATTCACATAAAAACTCTGAAATTTCATGCATTTCTGAAGACACTAATGAAAAATAAACCACCAGCAAAAGCACTGAGACTCAAAATTAAGTAACATATCTTTAATATACCTTTGCATAATGTTCATTTTTTATCTCCTTGTACTTCTTAGAATACTTAGTACTAGAATGTACTTAGAAAGTACTTAGAATGTATTTAGAATGTACAGTAATCAGTTAAATTAGATATCTTTCTTTCTTATCATAGTCCTTAAATCACCTAATCTGTCTTTATGACCTGAATTCTGTTACTTCATTTCTTAAAATAAGACTTAATTGGGACTACTCCTAAGAGAATATAATTATTTAAGACATTATAACTGATTTTATTGTCAATCCATAAAGGTAAGGGGAATAAAATGAATCAACAGAACTTCAAAATCTAAGGGACAGGATATCAAAGATCTCATTATGTACCAATAATAGCAAGCCCCTAATTGCCTTTCTACCTAAAATCTCAAAATACTCATAAGCATTATTTCTAATATTTTCATACCTGTTTGGTAAAATGGAATTGTTTTTCCAAATTGAAAAGTAGAGGTTGTAAGTAATTTTATGATGACAATATTTTAAACTTTTGAACACTCAAAATCATTTGATAGTTGCACACAACAGTGTCTACTACAAATCTCCCACCATTGATACTCTAGAGCTCTCCAAGAGGAGGGAACAGAGCTTATTTAGCCACAACTGGAAAAGGACACTCTCTTCCACTTTTATCTGCTGTTTAAATCTCTTTGAATTACACAGCAACAGAAATGACTATTTTTAGTATCAGACATAAAGTACCACGATTCTCACAATTGTACTATTAGTTATGTCTACAGAAACATAATGCAAAAAGAAAAGGAAGATTTTTTTTTTTTTAAGGGATGGCCTCATGAAAAGAGAGAAGAGATAGCTATATTTGGAAAGGAAGATAAGATTAAAAAAACACATTTTTTGCCTCTTTTCTTTTTCCAAATAAATTAAATATAATAGATGAGGAGGCAGGAGTCTAGAACTCAGGTTCTACCCTTTGCCTCTCACTAGCCTACAGAATAAACAAGCTGAATTAGATGAACTCTAAGGTCTAGTTCTAATAGTTTTTAATCCTATGATGTTTTCCAAAATTTGCTACCTGAATTGTAAGAGTAAGATAATTTACTATATCCTAGTTATCTATTTTATTGTAGACCAGAGATCAGCAAACTATATAGCCAGAGGGTTAAATATTCCCTGAGAGCTAAGATTAGATCTTCCATTTTACCATATTTTAAATACAAATTTTTTTTAAAAAAGATTTTTACAGAAGATTTTAATCATTTTGAAAAAAAAAAAAGAAGAAAACACTGATGTACAGTAGCTCTCTGTGGGTTTTTCCCCTTGGCTTATCACAAAGGCACAGTCTTCTCTCCTTTGTTGTAATTTTCTTTTTCTTATTTGTATGTCATTTTAAAATCAGCCTATCCTTTTAATTTATATAACACATTATTTTGCTTGTGAGATTCCAATTTTGTTGTCAATTAGACCTTTGTTTATTTATTTTTTAAACTTATTGTAATATGAGCTTGCAGTGAGGCTTTGAGATCAGAATTACAAGTGACATATTTTAGAATTTGTTTTATACATTATATTCAATAAATACAGATTTTAAAATGTAAAAAGTAGTCAATTTGAAGGTCATACAAACAAGCAACAGACTGAATTTGACTCTCAGGAGTAATTGGCCAATAAGAACCGTTTGTAGGAATAATTTAATGTTATTATAATAGTAAATTAATTCTAATATCACCTATTTCTCATTTTCAGAAGCTAACCATGTATATTAATATGGATATTTCTTACCTATATATTGTATGTATTTAAGTTTGCACTGTATGTGTGTGTGTGTATATATATATATATATATATGCCTTATCTCTCCATCTTACCCCAGATTCCTACCTCATTGTCAGCTCCTTGAGAGCTTTTATATTCTTCTTTTTTTAATTATTAAAGCTTTTTAATTTTCAAAAGTTATGCATGGATAATTTTTCAACATTAACTCTCGCAAAACCTTGTGTTCCAATTTTCCCTCCCTTCCCCCTACCCCTTCACTTAGATAGCAAGTGATCCAATATATGTTAAACATGGTAAAAACATATGTTAAATCCAATATATGATACATATGTATACAATTATCTTGTTACACAAGAAAAGTCAAATCATAAAGGAAAAAATGAGAAAGAAAATAAGATGCAAGAAAACAACAACAAAAAGAGTAAAAATGCTATGTTGTGATCCAAACTCAGTTCCTACAATACTATCTCTGTGTACAGATGACTCTTTTCATCACAACATCATTGGAACTGGTCTGAATCATCTAATTGTTGAAAAGAGCTACATCCATCAGAGACGATCATCTATAATCTTAGTTTTGCTGCGTACAATGTTCTCACATTACATCAGTTCATGTAAGTCTCTCCAGGTCTCTCTGAAATCATCCTGCTGATTGTTTCTTATAGAACAATAATATTCCATCACATTCATATACCATAACTTATTCAGCCATTCTCCAAGTGATGGGCATTTACTCAGTTTCCAGTCTCTTGCCACTACAAAGAGGGCTACCACAAACATTTTTGCCCACATGGGTCCATTTCCCTGCTTTAATATCTCTTTGAGAGCCCAGTAGCACCACTGCGAGGTCAAAGGCCAATGCACAATTTGACAGCCCTTTAGGCACAGTTCCAAATTCCTCTCCAGAATGGTTGGATAACTTCACAACTCCACCAACAATGTATGAGTGTGAAGGCTTTCACTCTTTATATCCTCAAAACTTAACACAGTTTACATATAATAGATATTTAATACATATTTCCTGAACTGAACTGGTGAAGTCGGCAACAGCAACAGCAACAACAACAACAAGAATTTAATTGTCAAACATTCAAAATTTTAAAATTAATTTAATGAGCTGGAATTATTGATGAAAAACCACTAGACAGTTTATTCTTTTCATCTGGTGACCAAAAAAAAAATGTCAAAGGAGCTTATAGAGGTCAAACACAAAAAGAATGGTCCCATGTGTCTTAACATATATAAAGGACCAATTTTTGTAATAGTAAGCCACTTAGAGCAATGAACAAGAGTCTGGCTAGATAAATTACAGTGTATGAATGTAAATGATTACTTTTGAGCCGTAAGAAATGATGAATGTGAGAAATTCAAACAAACATGGAAGACTTGTATGAAACTGATGTGGAATGAAAGTAGAACAACAATTAAAACAGTCACAATTTCTATAAAAGTAAAGCAATAGGTTAGCTGAATTCAGAATAAACATCACGACCAATTTTGGTATAGATGAGTGAACAATAATATTTCTCTAATTTCAATAGGGAGGAGGCATATGATATTGTATCTGTTATCAAAAATAGGTTTTGTTCAACTGCTTTTCTCTGTTGTGAGGAAGAATTAGGTAAGGCAGAAATAATGGAAAATTACTGTGACTTTTTTTTAAAGCATCAATAAAACTTTTAAATGTAAAAATAGACATGTATAAATACAAGTTAAATTAAAAGCCACAGATTAAAACAGTAACTTACCCCAGAAAGGCTTCCAAGAACCAGCTTTACCAATTGTTTTACATAGGAGAAAGAAGGTGCACAGTTGCTGTTTCTAATGTGGGCACTGCAAGCATCCAGGACAGTACGTATAGAAACACGAGCATAAATAACATCCTCACACATTCCAAGCAATATGCTGTTGAGATGGTCTCCAAGCTTGATAGGCTGAGTACAAAGGAAGGGAAAGTCATATTAAATTCACCTTTATAGATAAAATAATAATAATAATTTTCATCATCATATACACTTTACACATACTTCAATGAAATCAGGCTAATCTCTTAAAAATAGTAATCATCCTCCCTCTCTAATAAACCAATGGGAATGAAGGAAGGTGGTATGGCTTGATTAGATTTTTCTTTTGATTTAATAGATCAATTGCATGTATATTTAATATACCTAAAAATAATTACTCGTTACCCCCAAAAAATTTGGTAGCTGAGATACTAATGTAAATCAAAGCAAGTCTAAAGTTTTATTTCACACCTATCACACTGACAAATTTGGCGAAAGAAAAGAAAAAAAAAAGAAAAGGAAAGAAAGGAAAAAGAAAGGAAAGGAAGGAAGGAAAGGAAGAAAGAGAGAGAGAGAGAGAGGGAGGGAGGGAGGGATGTAAAGGGAGAAAGAGAAGGAGAGGGAGAGGGAGAAAATGACAATTGCTGAAGGAGTTGTGGGAAAATAGGCAAATTAATGTACTAGTTGATAGAGTTGTTAACTAATCCAGACATTCTAGAAAGTAATTTTGAACTATGCCCCAAAAGTCCATATATATTCAGCAGTACTATTAACAGGCCTATACCTGCAAGGAGTTTAAAGAAAAAGGAAAAGATCTTTTATGTATATATTTACATTGGTTCTGTTTATGGCAAAGAAATGAAAAATAAAGGAATAACTATCAATTGGGTTTATGAATGTAAGTGAATGCTACTGTAGCATTAAAAAAATGAAGACAGCTTCAAGAGAAAGGAGCAGAAACAAAAGAATGTGACAAAAACAAACAATTTTGGAAGACTGAACTTTGATCAACATTATGATGAATCATGGCTTCAGAAAGTTAATGATGAAGAATCCTATCCACTTCTTCACAGAGAAGTAATGAACTGATATGCAAAATGAGACACACATTTGCAGCATGTCTAATATGGAAATTTGTCTAGCTTGACTATACTTTTTTCCCCCAGTCAAGGGCAGAAAATGCTCTTTGTAAATGTTTCCCTTTGGCTTCTCTTCTAATAAAATGTAAACTCCTTAAAGACAAGACCAGATTTGCTTACCTATCACCACACTTAGCAATAACAGGTGCCTACCTATCAGATTAGCTAATATGAGAAAAAATAAAAATGATGGATATTGGAGGGGCTATGGAAAAACTGGCACACTAATGCATTGTTGGTGGAGTTAGAAACTGATCCAACCATTATGGAGAGCAATTTGGAACTATACCCAAAGGACTATAAAACTGCATAACTTTTGACCAAGCAATATTACTATTCACTTTATATCCCGGCAATATAAAAAAAAAAAAGTGGACCTATTTGTACAAAAGTATGTATAGCAGCTCTTTTTGAGGTGGCTCCGAAATGGGAATAGAAGGAATTCCCATCAATTGAGGAATGGCTAAAACAAACTGTGGTATGCGACTTTAATAGAAACCTACTGCTCTATAAGAAATGACAAGCAGGATGATTTCAGAAAAATCTGGACTTACATAAACTGATAGAAAGTAAACAGAACCAGTAGAATGCTGTACATAGCAATAGCAATATTGTTCTGTGAAGAACTATGAATGATTTAGCTTTTCTCAGTAATAGAATGAAGACTATCCTAAAGAATTAATAATGAAGCATATTATCTGCCTCCAGAGAAAAATTGACATTGTTTGAATAGAGACTGAAACATGATATTTTTTACTTTCCTTCTTTTTCTTTTATATTCTTTACAAAATGGCTAATATAGAAATGTTTTATATAATTGTACATGAAAAACCTATATCATACTGCTTACAACTTAGGGAGGGGGAAGAAGAGAGTAAGGGAAGGACAGAATTTAAAACTTAAACCTTAAAAAAAATTTTTTTAATTTTGACATATAATTAAGGGAAAATAAAATATATATTAAAAAAATAGGTGCCTAACAAATTCTTGCTTAATGGTGCTGAATATCATCATTATGACCAGCACTGAACTCCACTATACAAGCAATGAAGGAATGTATAATTGAGAATCTAGTTGAAACCTCTTGAGAAGAATTTGGATTAAACTTTTCTAAGCAGTCTAAAGATTGATATTTGCTTCAGAAAATAACTTCACAAATACTGGATCACAAATAAGTGATTAGTTTTCTCAAATAATCTACCTGTAACTAATACTCCTATTATAATATATCGTTCTTATTAAAATAGAATGAACACCAGAAGTTATTTTTTCCATCAAATTACACATTCCTATATGTGCAACATCCCACATTTCTTTAAAATATATCCACATTTTATATTTTTGTCCTATTTCATATGTAATTAAACTGCAAAATATATTTCTGAGAAATATTTTCTGTGGCAATTTAACTTTCTTTTTAAAAACTGATTTTTAAAAATCAAGTAATATTGAATTATACACATAAGCACACACATATATACATATATGTGTATTGAACTAAAATGAGAAACATCTTTCAGTGAAAGTAGGAAGTAAAACTAGAATTTTACATGAACCTTAACAATTAAAAATAACTTAATAATTTTGTTATATCTAGATTCTACATTTACTTCTAGCCACAAAAATACCATAAGAACCATAACAAGACTGGGATATAGAGAGCATGAAGAGAAAAATTTAAATGATTGTAACCTTGTGATATTTTTCCCATCTTAATTGAGTTCCAAGGATTGTCAGAATCAAATTGCAATCAACTGATAAAGCATTTTTTAAGAACTCAGGACATGCCAGGAAGTGTGGTAGGTTTTGGGGTACAACTGCAATAAATAAAATAAGAGGCACTCTTACAGCATAGTAACAAAGTCTTTTAGAATCCCTACTATCAGTCATTTCCCTTGAATAATAAGAGGAAAAACCAACCTACCAATTTTTCAATTCTTACATAGGAATACAAATACATTTCCCAGAATAAATCTGTGATCCTATTACCTTACTTACCTTTTACTCTATTTCAGATACTAAAATGAATTTGTCTGGTGTTTTACTGAAGGTCATTTTGTTACAGAACATTTTTAAATAGACATTCAAAGAGATGCTGATTCTATGTCTATGCTGCTTCTGAACATATTTTAAAATTTGGGAGATTTTTTTTTTAATTTTAAGATGTGAAAACTAAAAATAAAACCAAGTAAAAAAAAGTCTGACTTACTTGTGTTTGAGGTACTTCATGGTCAGCTCCCCAGTATAATGTCATTCCAAGAGAATAAATATGTATCTAGGAACAAAATTCAAACTGTTAGTTATAGTAACTTAATAATTATGTAAGAAAAACTGTAGATAAACAATGCCATAGCAGACTGGAGTATGCACTTAACCTATGTCCTCCAATGCCAATCATGGTGTTCTACTCGTAATAAATACTAAAGGTTTGTTGAATGAAAACAGCTAACATTTACAAACAAAAAAGATGTTTTTTCCTCGCCAAAAACACTTAAGAGAGATTTTAGATACTCATTTTCCATTCTGAATAAAAATATTTATGGTTTATTTAAAAAAAAAACTGACACCAGAGAAGACATTTATTTTAATAATTAAAATGAAATATTGTTAGTATCAAAATATTGCAAAAAAAATTCTCTAGTAAGTTACCAAAACATTTCCCAAATAAAAGTTAATACAGTTCAAAGCTGCTGTTTTAAATATGGATTATTATACATCCTAATTTACATGCTAATATTAAAATAAGTTCACTGAGTAAATAAAGATTAAGATTTTTACTCTTAGGAAATAGCTGTATGAAACAGATTAACAGCTTTTTTTTTTTTTAAAAAAAGCAATTATAATCATTTGACTGCTTTTTCATTCTATTGACTGATATATATATATATTTATACACACACAGTATATATGTTTGCCCATAAATGCACATATATATTACTGAAAATGGTCCAATAATATACAAAACAAAAACTATTCTAACAAACTGTAATGTTAATAACACTATATATGACAACACGTAGAAGTAGTAATTTTATAGCTAACCATTAGAATTCAGTTAAAATTCACAAAGCCTATACCATTCTTTCTCTGTAAGAACAGTACATAGAATAAAAACATATTTTTTCCTTAGTATGAGAAAACAAGATCATATTTATTTCACAGAAGGAGTTTTATAATATCTCTTCTTTCCCTATTTTACTCAATCATTAAATGTTATTAGGCAACGTCTATTATCAGATCCCACACCAAATATAAGGGTTACAAATATGAGAAATCCCACTGATTCTGGGGATTTTTTTTAATTTGAGAGGTCATCTATAGTTTCTTCAATTTCTTTTTTGAAGATTAAGTAATATAAATTATCTATTGGTTATCCCTAGTATGTGACCACAATAAAAGTGATTGCATGCTATGATGTAGTCTGGTCCTTTGCTACCTGACCACTCTATATCACAGATTCATACTCAAGGAGACTATACAGACACACAGTAATTATGAAGAACCAACATAAATAGAAAGATACGGGAAGAAATAAAGCTCCACTGGAATGGCCATAGCTTGGTGGCATGGAGAGCATGACCTCTTCTGGGTGACTTGATAGTAATCTGCATCACCTTTCATGAAATTACCTACATCTGTCATAGGATCAATTGTCTCTATTGATACATGCATGAATTTTCAAATTTCATTATTACTCCCCAAAGCTACCTCAGAGAAAAGAGTAGAAATCTCTATCCCCAAAGCTTCCAAGATCTGAAGGTTCTCAAAGGAGAATTGATTTGTTGAATTTCCTATCAATGGAACTATTCTGTCATAGATAATTGCTTTTCAGAATTCTAAAGCAATCATTATTTCTATCCTAGAGGGCAAGGACTGTTATATTTCAGCTTAGAGGGACACATTAAATATTTGCAAAATTTCTGTACTATGTATCTAATTTCAACCTCAATTTGTTTTGTATTTTCTTCTGTGCTATAGAAAAGAGAAGAGCTAGCCAGCTGAGCCAACTTTTAAGTTTTATTTACAAGGTAATGAAAAACTATTTTATTTAGCATTCCTTTTTTAACTGGTTTATCTTATTAGTCAGGCTTACAAAAAGAAAGACTGTGAGAAAATAAGTACGTTAATGAACTCTTGATGAGTCTGTGAACTGATCCAACTATTCTGGAAAGCAATGTGGAATTATCCCCAAAAGATATTAAACTGTGTATATCCTTTGACCTAGCAATACCACTACTAGGTCTATCTCCCAAAAGAGATCAAATAAAGAGAAAAAGGACTCATACATATAAAAATATTTATAAAAGCTCTTTTTGTAGTAGAAAAGAAATAAAAATTGAGGTGGTGTTCATCAACTGGGGAATGGGTAAACAAATCATTGCAAAATGAAGTGAGCAGGACCAAGACAACAATTATATCACTAACAATATTATAAAACAAACTACTCTGAAAGCCTTAGTAAAAGATCAACACAATGACCAACCACAATTTCAGAAGACTCATAATGAATTGTATCTTTCACTTTCAGATAAAGAGTGATGGATTCAATGCAGACTGAAAAATATTTTTTCCTGCATATAGTTAATATGGGCATTGGCTTTATATGATTATCTATACTTGCAGTGGACTATGTTTTTCTTGCCTTCTCAAGAAGGCGGAAAGTTAAGAAAGAGATTTCAAAATTGAAAATAAAAATTAATTTGAATTTTTAAAAACTTTTATCTTAGAATCCACTGAAATTTGATATTAAATTCTGCCTCTCTGAATATTCTCCTTGCCAACTTGCTAATAACATCCAATCATACATTTTTGGCATAGAAACAACATATTTCAAAATAGTTTGAATTCTTTAATGAAATAAAAGTAGATTTTCCAACAAAGCTTCAAGAGATTACTTTGATCTAGAAAAGACTATTGTGTAAAATTGGTGGGAAAAATCTCCTTTTCTTTCTATTTTATAGCTTTGCCTATTCTCATTAATCAGTTTAGCCTATAATTCAAGTCAAATGATAAGAACTTGCTTCACATTTCATAAAACATTTGTTTAAGGGCATGTATAGTCACAACAGGGCATAGAAAATGAAACTGCTGATGTAGGACACTATTCCTGTTTAACAAGTTGCCAGGTGTATGAGCCATGTGAGGACAAAGCTGACAGATGAATTTAAAAAAGAGATGTGCAGGAAAACTGAGCTTTTATTACTTGGCAACTCTGAAGATTCCCATATTGGAAAGAAAAATGCAATATCTTATTAGCACAATCTGATACTATTTGGTAGGCATTTAAACATTTTTTAAACAAATAGAATAATCTTTCAGAAGGAAATATATCAAAGGCATGATGATTTCAAAAGGAAAAAAATCAAATTGAAATTAGTTGAGTTGTGGCTTTTGTTAATCATTAAAAAAAATTCCCTTTGGGGAAAAATACATAGCTTAAATGTATACTAGTCATACTCATTTAGAAGTAATCCAAGTAACTAAAAAAGCCTAAGTCCAGTGATTTGATAGGATTTGGGAAAAATTGAGCATAATCACAATTTTCAATTATACTCATGAAAAAATATCTATTTAGAATATTTCTACTATAAGAAACAAGAAATGTGAAGATTCAAAGTAGCACTAGGAGATGTAATTAATAAAAATAAAACAGACTAAGGATACAATGTTCATAAGGACTATAAGAATGTTTTAAAGGGGGGGGGGGGAGACTCAATTCTGTTTTATTATTAAAAACCAGTTTTATTAGCTCCAGAATTGAAAAAAAAAAATAATTCCCCTTTTTAAAAAGTAGGAGGAGGGAGCATGAATATCATTTAAACTGTCAGACATGATTAATGTTCAGGTTAGTTTTGGTACACAGTTTTTATTGTCTCATTCCTTAAAAATCTGTGTTGCTCACAGACAGGTATGTATACTCCAAAAATGAAGGTGGCATAAAACCAAAATACATCAATAACTAAAATTTTTTAAATGTCTTTTGCAAATGGACTCAACCAAGTTACTTGAGAGGTTCAGAAATCAATTAATTAGTGTCCTAGAACAGAAATTTTTCAGTCTTTGGAAACAAAAGCTGGCAAAGAAATCCCTAAATGGCATGCAAACATCTAAATAACAAGTTAATGAAAGAAATTAAGTAACAGAGAATTTTTGTTGTAAAAAAATTTTCTTCATTAAAGTACATTCAAGTATCTCACATAGCATTAGTTTAGATAATTTTAACTATTTCTTCAAAAACTGAAAACTTTACATTTGAGTTTCTAGAACGGATTTGGATGGTGGTGGTAGGGGGGTAAAGGCGAAGACTACTTTTTCTTTTCTCCTATTTAAATAAAAAAAGTTTCAGTTACCTTTTCAACATCTGAGAGAGAGTTCAGTGATTGGTTCTGAAGAATCTCGGGAGCAGTGAAGGCTCGAAGGTCTTGATGGGAAACACTCTCATCTGTAAATGACACACTGCCAGATGGCAACAGCAACAAAGACCATGGAGAAATGATGAAACCCAGAGCAGTAGGATCTGCTGTGTTCACTAGTTAAGGAAGGAAAGAGGAAAAGAAACACTTAAAATACAAATCTGAATTACAGAACTTTATTTGTCTCATTTGGACCATTCTTGACAGAAAATGACAACATTGTTAAAGCTCTTTCAACAAATACAGACAATAGGATATAAGATGAAGCACTTCTTCCTGGCTGTTTCTATATACAGATTAAGGTCAGAATGAAGAATAAATCAACCCTTAATACTGACCACACCACAGGAGAATAGTATTCTACATCCAACTCTAAGACTGAAGCAGCACCAAATACTAACAATACCTTAATTTTTAAAGTTATAGAAACATGGAAATCCTAGAAGCTAGAAAACAGAAACTTTTAACTAATGACCCATCATTAAAAAGTCAGATTTAGGGGCAGCTAGTTAGTGCAGTAGACAGAGAACCAGCCCTGAAGTCAAGAGGGCCTGAGTTCAAATTTGGCTTCAAGATACTCAGCACTTCTTGACTATGTGACCCTGGGCAAGTCACTTAACCCTTAGCAAAAATAAATAAATAAGACAAAATGCCCGATTTGAGGGAGGTTTTTCTTATGAGTTATAGAAATGATAAGGAGATGATGCAGTAGATAAAGTGCCAGATCCAGATGGATTAAAAATAATGACTTTAGTTTTAATTTGACTTCAAATACTTCCTCACTGTGGGACCCCAGGCAACTCACTTAATCTCTATAGGCTTCCATTTCCTCATCTGAAAAATGGGAATAATAGCAGTACCTATCTCAAAGAGTTATTGTGGAAATTGGATAAGAGTTTAATTTCCACAGTTAAGAAACTTTAATCAGAAAAAAAATGAAACCTAAGAAATGGAAGCTAATTTGGAATAAGGAAACAAAAACTAGTGGAGGGAAAATGCAATTAGGATGAGAGTTTACTCAAAAGTGGAAAGGAAGATGTAATTAAGAACTTATTGTCAGGTTGGAGGGTGGGGAGAAAAAGAAGTAATGATGTAATTAGAGGTGGAGACTCATATGGGAGAATTTGACTCTCCAAACAGACTGTAACCTTTGTAGTACTCAGCCATTAGGGAAATAGAAAAAGGACTAATTTCCACAGTAACCACCAAGGGAAAATGTAATGATGGAGATTCACATTCAGGTGGGGGCTTAAGCACTCAGATAGGCCATGACCTCTGGTACCCTAACAATGGGGAATCATAGAAAGGATTTACATTTTGGGTGACAAGGTATAAAAACATATGTCAATTGATTCCAAATGTGCTTATTCTATAGGATACCCACTTGTGCAGTAATGTAATTAAAGAGTTTTAGCTTTACCCCTCTCAAGTCCAATGGAGTTATTTCTCACATAGTTATGAGGATCAAATGAGGTAAAATTTATAAAGTACTTAATAGCACAATGGCTGACATACAGTAAGTACTATATAAATGTCAGCTATTATAAAATGTCACTGTAAATATTCATTATACAATGCCAGCAACTGGACTCTAGAGTTAATTGCTAGAAAATTGGAAAATAGTATGGCAGAAACTAAGCATTGACCAACATCTAACATGCTATATCAAGATAAGATGGAAACAGGTTCATGATTTAGACATAAAGGGTGATACCATAAGCAAATTAGGAGAACAAAGAAGAGTCCATCTCTCAGATCTATGCAAATCATGAAATACAAAATGGATAATTTGAATTATATTAAATTTAAAAGGTTTTGTACAAACAGCCAATTCAGGCAAGATTAGAAGGGAAGCAGAAAACTGGGGAAAAGTTTTACATTCAAGGATTCTGATAAAGGTTTCATTTCAAAAATATATAGAAAGTTGACTCAAATTTATAAGAATACAAGACATTTTCCAACTGATAAATGTTCAAAGGATATGAAGACAATTTTCAGTGAAGAAATTAAAGAATAAATTAAAAATAAAAACTGGGGCACTAATGCATGTTGGTGGAGTTGTGAAATGATCTAACTATTCTGGAGAGCAATTTTGAACTATTTCCAAAGGGCTATCAAACTGCATCCCAAAGAGATCATAAAAAAGGGAAAAGAACCCACGTGTGCAGAAATGTTTGTAGCAGCCCTGTTTGTAGTGGCTGGGACCTGGAAACTAAGTAGATGGCCATTAGTTGAGGAATGGCTGAATAATAATAATGTTATGGAATATTACTGTTCTATAAGAAACAATCATAGGATGATTTCAGAGAGGCCTGGAGAGACTAATTGATACTAAGTGAAATGAGTAGAACCAAAAGAACATTGTACACAGCAAAAACAAGATTATGGGTGATCAACTCTGATGGATGTGGCTCTTTTCAACAATTCAGGCCAGTTCCAAAGATCTGGTGATGGAGAGGTCCATCACATCCAGAAAAAGGACTGAATGTAGATCACAAGATAGTAGTTTTACCATTTTTATTATTGTTGTTATTGTTTGCTTGCTGGCTTTCTTTCTCATTTTTTTTCTTTTTGATCTGAAATTTTCTTGTGCAATGTGATAAATGTGGAAATATATTTAGAAGAACTGCACATGTTTAACCTCTATTGGACTACTTGCTGTTTAGGGGAGGAAGGCAAAGGAGGGAGAAAAATTTGGAACACAAGGTTTTGCAAGGATAAAAGTTGAAAACTATGCATATGTTTTGAAAAATAAAAAATCTATTTTTTTTAAAGCTAGGCTAGATGGCCTCTGCAGTCCTTTCACTTTGGAAGGTACCTCAGAGGCCTCACTTGGTTAGTCATTGACTTCAAGAGCAGTGCAGTCTTGGTTTCCTCATAACTGCCTTTTTGTGAGCTGAACTGGAAAATTCCAGTCAAAGTTAACTGAATTGCAATGTGACTAGGGCCTGCCAGGGTCAAGCTGATCTCAATAGATACTATTCCATAGGCTCCCAGAAAACTGCTTGTGTTTAAAAGGAGCAAACTATGAATTCAGACTCAATTCAGCATGAATGGGGGGAGGGCAGTAAATGATATATTTCAAAGCATTTCCTTTAAGGTCTGACTTCATTTTTTAAAATTCCCTTACAAGTTATTAAAAGAAATAATTTCAGAAGTGCAATTCTACCTGATTTCCTTTCCAATTTTCTGATTAGTCCTTCTTTTGATCCCTTCCTCCATTCTCTAGGGCCTAGGGCTCAGTGAAAAGTTATTGATTGTCAAGGCCATACTTCATCATCACTATTTTTTGATCTTTGGAGAAATCTGCTACATAGTGTCCAAAAAGATTTACAATGGCATAGATAATTCAAAGCTTCAAGTATCCTAAAATTAGAATCCAAAAGGATCTTTGAGAAATCCAGTCTGAAACATTTATTAGTTGTGTTTTGTCACTTAACTTACTCTGCCTCAGTTTCCCCATCTAGAAGTTGGAGCTAGAGAAAGAAATGGCAAATCACTCTAGTATCTTTGCCAAGAATACCTCAAATGGGATGGTAGATAATTGGTTACAACTGAAGCTGTACAATCCAATCAATGTTACTGAGTGCTTGCTATGTACTTGGAACTATACATCCTTGTATGCACAACTCCAAAGTACATATAGGTGCTTCATAAAGTTCTTATTGACTGACCGACAAATCTATCCGTACACATACACAATTCACATATATAAGTATTATCTAAAGATACTGGAGATTAAATATTAAAGTAAAATAGTCCTTGGATTTCTAATTTAAATATTCACAAGATAATTGCTGTATAATGTAAGATTTTTGGTTACGTTAAAAATCTTATTCCTATAATATGAAATATAGTAAAACATAAATAATGAGGTAAAAACACCACATATATATTTTCTTTCTTAATTTTAACAATTATTTTCCAGTTTTTCACTTGTTCAATTCTAAAGAATTTTTCACAGCAATGAGCAAAATGCTACCTACATCTTCTTTTATTCTGCCCCCAAAAGAGAATGATCTTGATAGGCAAACATATCCAAATAATACTTCAAAATCATTGAGATTCTGTAATGGGTTTAGATCAGTGAGGCAACTAGTAGTTTTTATTTACTGTGTTAATTACCAAACTCCTGAAAAAATTCCAGACCATGTAGCTTATAACAAAATCCTTGTTTTTTTTGCAAACACTGATGACAATGCAAACAAACAATGTGCTTCAATAAAACTGATTTTTAAGAGGAAAGAACAACTAGCAGGAATGTAGAGCTCTGTGGTCAGAGATAATTTGATGACCTTTGAGTATTTCTCTTGGAACTAATCTCTTATAAGCCAATTGACCCTGGCAGCCGGCATCAGGGAGGGAAGAACAACAGCATTATCAATGGAATAAAAATTTTAAAAAATATGTTTAAAATGAACTTTAGGGATTTCCCTCCCCAGTCATCTTAGGTTCTTTCTCACAAAACTCTTCAGATATGTACCCACATTGATTCTTTTGATATTAAACCTCTAGTCTACTCCTTAAAGAATTTTATGGGGGGTTTAATGTCTTCTAATCTTTCCTTCCATCCAGTTTTTAAAAAGAAAACTAAAAAACTGAATGAAATAAAATATTTTTGTGCGTACATTTCCTAGGGGGCAGGTACAATGAACTTCTTTAAGCTAATTCCAGTATTTACTACATTAGAAAAGCTTCCTACATTTAACTGCATCTCCCTTCCCCATCAGCCTTAGCAGATCTCAATTCCCTTGGGTTTGCAGATGACTCTTTATAGGTACATCCCCAGGACAGCCACCTGACCAAAGATGGAATGAATCTCCCTTCTTGGCTCCAAGAGCTTGAGCTCCCACCTCCAGTCCGCTTGCCTTCTCTGGCTCTGACTAAGTTCCAGCTTATATGCTCTACAATGAGTGTAAACCAATCATTACATTACTAGGAAACCATTATTTGTTGAAAGATTAAATCAATCATACTGAACTAGAGAACTAGCATGCTAAACTAGATAACCATTGTCTTATCAATTCCACTGATTTAACACCTTGTAGGAATTCTTGTTTCAAGTTCAGAGTTCTGGCCCATAACAGTACTAGGTCAGCATCTAACAAGTTTAATAAATTGAAGGTCCTTATGTAACTATGCAAATCTGACTTCAGAATTATCACTAACATTTGGTAGGATAAGACCCATAAAAGGAATGTGGCTCTGCATGTTTATACTTTTTCAAAACAAATGAAAATATTAAAAGAAAAATGTAGCATTTTTTTAAACAAATATGTCATGTTAATGTCTGACTTCATTTTTAAAAATTCCCTTACAAGTTATTAAAAGAAATCATTTCAGAAGTGTAATTCTAATTTCCTTTCCAATTTTCTGATTAGTTTTTCTTTTGATCCCTTCCTCCATTCTCTAGGGCCTAGGGCCCAGTGAAAAGTTATCGACTGTCAAAGCCAATTTTTGATCTTTGGAGAAATCTGCTATATGTTGTACAAAAAGATTTACAAAAGACAAAAAGAATAGTATTAGTCACATGGATAAAGGTGAGGGAAGGAAGAAACAGAAGTGATTTTGTCAGCAAGCCCACCAAAAAGACAGGATATAAGACTAATGGGGACTATAACACATTGAATTAGAGAGAAATTGGTGCCTCTCTCTCTCTCTCTTTTTTTTTTTTTTTTTTTTTTTTTTTGAGGCTGGGGTTAAGTGACTTGCCCAGGGTCACACAGCTAGGAAGTGTTAAGTGTCTGAGACCAGATTTGAACTCAGGTCCTCCTGAATTCAAGACTGGTGCTCTATCCACTGCGCCACCTAGCTGCCCCTGGACAATTCTCTTTCTGAGTTTATGATGACTATGGGGAAAAGACCCCTTTCCAATAAATCCTATTCTTCTCATTAAGTGGCCAAAATATTTAGTTCCAGCCTCAATATGTGTCCTTTCAATAAATTGCCTGAATGAAAGTATTGATGGATTTGATCTCCTTGATGTCCAAGGGACTCTTCTTTTTCTTTTTGCATTCTGAACTTAGAACACATTAAAATAGGAATTTGCTAGCCATCACTGTTACCAATAATCTAACTACTAAATACAATGATATTTTCAGCCCTCATTCTACTTGATCTCTTTGAAGCTTCTTATACTATTAACTCACTTCCTTTGATTTCTTCAACCTTTCCCCTCCCATTGCCACCTTTAACCCTTAGTTCTGGCTTGGTTTCTCTCCTCCATGTCTGACCATTTGACAGTCTCCATTTCGAGATCATCTCCATCTCTTCCATCAAACATAAGTATCCATCATGGCTTTGTTCAGGTCTCTCTTCTCTGTCTACTTTCCTTCTCAGGGATCTCAACAGTTCCATTGGGTTCAAAGAATCATCGGTATGTAGATGATACCCAAATCTAATTATTTCCTGAATTTTAATCTCAATTCAGTTTTTTTCTTTTTATATTACCAGTGCATGTAATATGGATACTTTAAAATAAATAATCTAGAAAATGAATTGAGGAATATTTACTGGATTTTCTTTCAAGTTTGGGGGAAGCCTCAATTTCATCCCAGAACCCTATTTTCTTCTGTGAGGACCAAAATTTATGATATGTATGAAAACCCTTGGTAAATAAAAAAGCACCTATAATATGCAATAAAGCATTATCATCTTTAGGTATAGGCGCTTAGGTATATCCACTCTGACCCCAAGTCAGACTGTATTTCCACTTTGCTGCCACTTTGGGGCCCTGAGTATCCAATTTTTCAATATTCTGATTTCAGAAAAGCCTGGAAAGACTTATACGATGCTATGTGAAATAGGTAGAATGAAGACAACATTGTACACAGCAAAAAGATTATGTGATGATCAACTCTGATGGACTTGGTTCTTTTTCACAATGAGGTAATACAAGGCAATTACAACAGATTTGTGATGGAAAATGCCATTCACATTCAGAGAGAAAACTATGGAGACTAAATGTGGATCAAAGCATAGTATTTTCATCTTTTTTTGCTTTGCTCTTTGTTTTTTCTCTTCTGATCTGATTTTTCTTGTGCAGCATGATGAATATGTTAAGTTGTTTAAAAGAACTGCACATGTTTAACCTGTATCATGCGGCTTGCTGTCTTAGGGAAGGAAGATAGAAGAGGAGAGGGAGAAAAATTTGGAATATAGGGTTTTGCAAAGATGAATGTTGAAAACTATCTTTGCACATATTTGGAAATAAAACACTAGTTTAAAAAAAAAAAGAAAAAGAAAGCCCTGTCTTCTGATTCTACAATTATATTTCATTTTGAGCTTTTCCATTACTCATCTAAATATAGGAATAGTAAGCATAAAAAGCCTTATAGAGAAACAATTACATGGCATAGTAGATAGAATGCTGGATCTAGAATCAGAAAGATCTGATTTCAAATCCAGCCTTTGACATTTACTAGGCTATATGACCCTGAGCAAGTCACTTATCTTCAATCAGTCAACTAGAATTTATTAAATACCAAGGGGCAGCAAGATGGTGCAGTAGACAGAGCACCATCCCTGAAGTCAGGAGGACCTGAGTTCAAATCTGGCCTCAGACACTTAACACTTCCATGCTATGTGACCCTGAGCAAGTCACTTGACCCCAATTGCCTCAAAAAAAAAATTAATTATTAAGCACCTCATATATGCTAAGCATTATGCTATGTACTGAAAACATAAAGACAAAACAAACCAGTTTCCTCTTGTGTAAAAAAAAAAAAAAGAAAAGAAAACAATAATACCTATTTCCCAAGGTAATTGCAAAGTATTAGAAATACCTTAGAAGGCCAAATAGATGCCAGATTTTAACTTGATTCAGGACTTCTCCAATACAAAGCTATTGAGGCTGGGTTGTATATTCTTAAGAAAAATTAGAAGAATGATTAATCCTTGTTCTCATAATTGTTCTTTAAATTATTTTTAAAAATTCTTGACTTAGAAAAAGTTTTATGAACTGATAAAAACCAAAAAAGCAAATTCACAATGAATATAACAATGTTTAAAAAAAAAAAAAAGGCAAAGCAAGGCAAAATAAAACACAAACAAAAAAACTAAATTCTGAATAATAGCTAAGACTCTTCCCAGAAGAGAATTGAGAAAATAATAGTGTCTCCTGCCCTTTGTCAGAGATAAAAGATAACCGAAGTGGAAAACTGCATATACTGTTAACATGAAATGAATTGTTTAGTTTTGCTAAACTGGGGCAGCTAGGGGGCGCAGTGGATAGAGCACCAGCCTCGAATTCAGGAGGACCAGAGTTCAAATCTGGTCTCAGACACTTAACACTTCCTAGCTGTGTGACCCTGGGCAAGTCACTTAACCCCAGCCTCAAGGAAAAAAAAAAAAAAAAAAAAAGTTTTGCTGAATTATGGATGGAAAGAAATGACAATGGAATAAAAACAAAAAAAAAGTCATCAATAAAACATTTTTCCCTAAATTGGCATATGATATTTTGATAAATAAAGAATACCTCTTCTGAATAATTCCTGAAGGCTTTCTGCACTTTGACTTAATACGGCCCATATTTCTTCTTCTTGAAGTGGTCCTCCCCGAACCTCCAAGGCCTCAGCTAATGACACATGCATATTATCTAGAACAGAAAAATTGAGAATTTTCACAATTGTCTTTCAATTGTACTGTCTTATAACTCAAAGCACTATAAAGTTAAGTCAGTAAATCGCGAAAATTTCAAATATAATTAAACATTAAAAACATAATGGAAAATATAATTATATGACTTATAGGTCTCCCATAGCCTCTGTAATAGGTTTATGAAACAAATGATATATAGATGGCAAAGCAACTACTTGAAACATTTGTTTTGCTTGGCTGTGCATATTTGTTACTAAGATTTATTTTTCTTTCCAATTTTGAAAAAGGGAATAAAAGGGGAAATGAGTTAGCTTTGAATAGGATAAACTGAGTGAAGACCTCTCATGGGACTGTGATCTTAAACTATAGCTTTGCAATAACAAATTGTGCTATAACTAAAAAGCTGCAGGTGTTTGACATGCCTTGGATGAACACTTCCCTTCCTGTTTCCTCCCACTTGTTAATTAGCATTTAAGTGCCTTTTTTTTTTTTTTTTTTTTTTAAGGCGATGATGATTTTGGGAATTCAAGTAACAGAATTCTCTCATCCAAGAATATCTGCTTATATTGCAGTTCTCTAGGAAAATTTGAATTTAAGAGTTTATTTATTCTTTTGTTTCTGGGATAGATTTCTGTATTTAGATTGTAGGCCTGGACTCCCCCAGACAATAGGAGAAAAGGTTGGGGTGGAGGAGGTCTTCTAGTCTATAATATTGTGTTTTGCAGTTTGTAGTTTGCACTCCTCTAGGGAGAACTAGCTGTTGGGAGTTGGCTTTTCTCGAAAAATTGGAATAAATCCTAATTTTTTGTTTGTTTGTTTGTTTTTTACCTTGAGAGTCTGTGATTTTAATTTGGATAAGGGCCACTGTCCCCCAAAGCTTTAAGTTTACCCACTCCCCCCCCCCAAAAAAAAAACAGAAAAAGGAAAAAAAGGAAAATATTCAAGCATTCTTTTTTCCTTTTTTTTTGCAATGAAAGAAATAGAAAGAAGACCACCATCAGGAAGGACAATTTTGAAAGTTACATACTGAACTTATATATTTAAAAGGAAAAGCAGCAATTGTCAATGTTGCAAAATTACCCATGCAAATATCTGGTAAATAAAAACTATTTAAAAAAAAGGAAAAGCAAACTACTTAAGTCACATTTCCATATATACATATATAATAAATATTCTTTTTGTGATATATATATTCTCAATAAATCAGGGGAAGAGGATTATATACTTGCTTTTTAAAAAAAATTATTTTTTCCAGTTTCATGTAAAACAAATTTTTTTACATTTTACATTTGAGCTCCGGATTCTCTCCTTTCCTCCCTTCTTACACCACTCCACTGAGAAGGCACATGTGAAGGTATCCAAAACATTTCTATAAAAGTCATGTTGAACAAAAAACCCAAAACACACATATAGATTCCCCCTCCCCCCCAAAAAAAAAAACCTTCAAGAAAAATAAAATTTTTATGTTTTAATCTATATTCATTCAATCAATTCTTTCTCTGCATAGAGAGAGCATTTTTCATCTTATATCCTTCATAGTAGTCTGGACTTTGTATTGCTGAGGATAGCAAAGTCATTCACAGCTTCTCATCCCATAACATTTCTTTTACTTTGTACACAATACATTTCACTTTGCATGAACTCATGGAGCACTTTCCAAGTCTTTCTGAGAACAGAGGATTACATACTTTCAAAGATTAGAGAGAGACTATATAAATTATGAGCTATCAAGGTAACAAAATAGGTGCCATTCAATACAAAAATATTTGAATGAATATGAAAAAATCTTAAATGTAAAACAAACAGAATTAAAAGAACACTGACACTTGACAACAAACCTTTTTTTTTTATAGCTTTTCATTTACAAGATATATGCATGGGTAATTTTTCAGCATTGATAATTGCAAAACCTTTTGTTCCAGTTATTCCCCTTCTTCCCCCCACCCTCTCCCTCAGATGGCAAGCTGACTAATATGTGTAAAATATGTTAAAGTATAAGTTAAGTACAATATTATGTATACATGTCCATACAGTTATTTTACTGTACAAAAAGAATCTGACTTTGAAATAGTGTACAATTAACCTGTGAAGGAAATCAAAAATGCAGGCGGATAAAAATAGAGGGATTGGGAATTCTATGTAGTGGTTTATAGTCATCTCCCAGAGTTCTTTCACTGGGTGTAGCTGGTTCAATTCATTACTGCTCTATTGGAACTGATTTGGTTCATCTCATTGTTGAAGAGATCCATGTCCATCAGAATTGATCATCATATAGTATTGTTGTTGAAGTATATAATGATCTTCTGGATCTGCTCATTTCACTCAGCATCAGTTCATGTGAGGCTCTCCAGGCCTTTCTGAAATCATCCTGCTGGTCATTTCTTACAGAACAATAATATTCCATAACATTCATATTCCACAATTTATTCAACCATTCTCCATCTGGTGGGCATCCACTCAGTTTCCAGTTTCTGGTCACTACAAAGAGGGCTGCCACAAACATTCTTGCACATACAGATCCCTTTCCCTTCTTTAAAATCTCTTTGGGATATAAGCCCAGTAGTAACACTGCTGGATCAAAGGGTATGCACAGTTTGATAACTTTTTGAGCCTAGTTCCAAATTGCTCTCCAGAATGACAGGTGTGTAGTGGTATCTCAGAGTTGTCTTAATTTGCATTTCTCTGATTAATAATGACTTGAAGCACCTTTTCATATGGCTAGAAATAGTGTCAATTTCTTCATCTGAGAATTGTCTGTTCATGTCCTTTGACCATTTATCAATTGGAGAATGGCTTGATTTCGTATAGAGTCAATTCTCTATATATTTTGGAAATGAGGCCTTTATCAGAACCTTTGACTGTAAAAATGTTTTTCTGGTTTATTGCTTCCCTTCTAATCTTATCTGCATTAGTTTTGTTTGTACAAAAACTTTTTAATTTGATATAATCAAAATTTTCTATTTTGTGACCAATAATGATCTCTAGTTCTTCTTTGGTCATAAATTCCTTCCTCTTCCACAGGTCTTAGAGGTAAACTATCCTATGTTCTTCTAATTGATTTATAATCTCATTCTTTATGCCTAGGTCATGAACCCATTTCGACCGTATCTTGGTGTACGGTGTTAAGCATCAATCAATGCCTAGTTTCTGCCATACTAATTTCCAATTTTCCAAGCAGTTTTTGTCAAACAGTGAGTTCTTATCCCCAAATCTGGAGTCTTTGGGTTTGTCAAACACTAGATTATTAAAGTTACTAACTGTTTTGTCCTTTGAACCTAACCTATTCCACTAATCAACTAGTCTATTCTTAGCCAATACCAAATGGCTTTGGTAACCACTGCTTTATAATATAATTTTAGATCTGGTACAGCTAGGCTACCTTCATTTGATTTTTTTTTTATTAGTTCCCTTGAAATTCTTGACCTTATGTTTTTCCATATGAACTTTGTTGTTATTTTTTCTAGGTCATTAAAATAGTTTTTTGGGAGTTTTAATTAGTATAGCACTAAATAAATAGATTAGTTTATTATATTTGCTCACCCTATCCAAGAGCATTTAATATTTTTCCAGTTGATTAGATCTGACTTTATTTGTGTAGAAAGTGTTTTGTAGTTTTGCTCATATAGTTCCTGATTTTCCCTTGGCAGATAGATTCCTAAATATTTTATACTATCAGTAGTTACTTTAAATGGAATTTCTCTTTGTAACTCTAACTGTTGGATTTTGTTAGTGATATATAAGAATGCTGATGACTTATGTGGGTTTATTTTGTATCCTGCAACTTTGCTAAAGGTGTAAATTATTTCTAATAGCTTTTTAGTAGAATCTCTGGGGTTCTCTAACTGTACCATCATAGCATCAGCAAAGAATGATAATTCAGTTTCCTCATTACCTACTCTAATTCCTTTAATCTCTTTCTCGATTCTTATTGCCAAAGCTATCATTTCTAATACAATATTGAATAGTAATCTTGATAGTGGGCAACCTTGTTTCACTCCTGATCTTATTGGGAATGGTTCCAATTTATCCCCATTATATATGATGCTTACTGATGGTTTTAAATAGATGCTACTGAGTATTTTAAGGAAAAGTCCATTTATTCCTATACTCTCAATGTTTTTAATAGGAATGGATGTTGGATTTTATCAAATGCTTTTTCTGCATCTATTGAGATGATCATATGATTTTTTAAATTTGGTTATTAATATGGTCAATTATACTAATAGTTTTCCTAATATTGAACCAGCCCTGCATTCCTGGTATAAATCCTACTTGATTATGGTGAATTATCCTGGGGATGATTTTCTGTAGTCTTTTTGCTAATATCTTATTTAAGATTTTAGCATCAATATTCATTAGGGAGATTGGTCTATAATTTTCTTTCTCTGTTTTCAACCTACCTGGTTTAGGTATCAATGCCATGTCTGTGCCATAAAAGGAATTTGGTAGGACTCCTTCATTTCCTATTTTTTCTAATAGCTTATATAGCATTGGCGCTAATTGTTCTTTAAGTGTCTGGTAGAATTCACATGTAAATCCATCTGGTCCTGGGGATTTTTTCTTAGGGAGTTGATTAATAGCTTAGACAACAAGCCTTTTTAAAACAAAAGGAAAAGTATGTGCATATATATAAAAAAGAATTAAAAAACAAAAAACCTAAAAGGGTAATTTTTTTTGAGCAACTGTAAGAAGCTGTGTGTGTGTGTATGTGTGTGTCTGTTTTAAACGTTCTGATTGGATTTGAGGAAAAAATTATCCTTTCATAATCTTAATGATATTAAAGGGTATTAGGAGAATTAAATATCAAGGTCAAAGCAGATCAATAAAAGAATACAGTAAGCTATTACCTTTTAAAGATACTTTTTTGTGTATCTATTATGTAAATAGCTGTTAGTGAATGCTTATATTAGTAGTTTTTGGTGAAACAAGCTTAATGCACAAACATAAACACACACACAGACACATACATATTTAAACTATGGTGTAACAATAAGGAAGAGGACTACAGTATCATAGCTGTAGAGACTTCAGAAGCTACCTAATCTTACAGATGAGGAAACGTAGGCTCAAGAAAGTTAAAAAACTAGTCCAATGCAGCAGACATAACCTCTTCAAAGTGCATTTATCTACTTTCAGCCAAGTTGACTCCTTGAACAAGATGCCAGCTCTCATACATTTATTCCAATAAAACCTCAAAATTCATACTAGAAAGAATAATGATCAAAAAAAATCCAAAGAAGAAACAATGATTTCTTCTACCCAAGAACTACCCAAAAAGTCATCCAAAATCCTACAGGAAATGCAAAAGTAGAAAAAGTTAAATGATCCCTTAGCCCCCCCCACCAGGTAGGACCTGAAAAAAGACAACATACACATATCTGTACAAAAGTAGGAAAGCCACAGTCAAGGACCATGGAAACACAGTGAAGCAGCCCCAACTAGTGCAGACTAATCTGCAATTAGCACCATGAACCACAAAGTACTCAATAACATCTTATCCTGAGACACCTGTTAATGCAGTTCTCTGAAATTCAATGATCTAGGAAGACCTAACACTAAGAGACAGGAATAGATACTGGAAATTAGGGGACCCTGAGAGAGTAAAGCTAACAACTCCCCGCCAAGAACACAGTAGAGTGCAGAGTCCAGACCTTAACACAAAGGTAGAATTCAGGAAATAAAACTGAAAAGATGAATAACCCAAAGATAAGAAGGAGTATTTTTTTAATGCAAATTTGAAGATTTTCACCAAGAAAGAATAATTCTGTAAGAACTGAAAGCTAAGACTCAAAGGAAAAATATTATTTCCCCCAAAAATGATATGAATAACATAGAAAAAAAGAAACTGAATTTAAAAATGAAATAAAAGCTCTTGAGGAAAGAACTAGATAAAGAATAAAAAGCCAACTAATGGAGTCCCTGAAAACTAGGACAAGTTATAAGAAATTAGAACACAAAAGACAGAAAAAGTATGAGATCTAATATTAAAAAAAAAAAAACAAACCTGACCTGGAGAAATGGGAAAAGAGCTACTTTAGAAGATAACAATCACTAGACTATCTGAAAATCATGATTTAAAAAAATAAATAAAACAAGTCACTGTATTAAAACTATGAGAATTGAAGGCAAAATCTAAGAAAATATCCATCAATCAATCATGAAAGAAACCCCCCAAAATTTCAGATGTCCAAGAAATATCACAACCTAAATCCAGAGTATCAAAGTATCATCTAAAAAAATACACTAAGCATTAAGGAAGAAGCAACTCAAGTATTAAAGAATCACAGCTATGGATTGGATTTGAGGAAAAAAATTATCCTTTCATAATCTTAATGACATTAAAGGGTATTAGGAGAGTTCAACAAAAGACACATGAAGGTAGATGGTTCTGTTTCAAGGATTTTAAGAAGGAAAAAGAGAGAAAAGGGGATATATCATTGTAGAAAGGAGAAAAAAGGGAGGTGAAATTAGAATTTGCTGTGTGAATTCTGTGAAAAAACTGGTTTAAAAAAGGCAAATAAACATGAAAGAAGGAATGGGGGGATAGGGCATCAAATGAGCCTTGTCTGAAGTGGATGAGAAGAACTGAACATGAAGTAATTATAAACTGGGAATGGGTGAACAAATTGTAGTACATCAACATGATGAAATATTACTGTACCACAAGAAATGATGAAAAGATTGCAATGAATTCTGGGTATTATAAACTGATTCTGAGTGAAATAAGTAGAACCAGGAGAAAATTTAAAGTACAGGTGGGAATATACAAAATCACAAGTGATGACTACACTCTTTTTCCTCCCCCTTTCCCCCCCTCCTCCTCAGTTCTTTAACATGATAATTTTGTATGGCTTTGGAATAATGTTATAAATATCCTAATGGCCCTTGGAAGAAATAAGATTTGTCATCCCTGATTTAAATGCTAACAATATAAAGGAAAACAACTCTGAACAACTAAAGTCTGATCAATATAATGACTATCTCCTATTAATAGGACTTATGTGGGTGGGGCCAGGGGAGAGGAAGGTTTGAGGATACCAATATGTCAGCATTCCCCTCTCCTTAGAGGAAAGGAGTATAGTGGTTCTGAAAAATATAGTCTATGGACCTCAGGGTTCCACAGGTCAAAACTATTTTCATAATAATACTAAGTTGGTAATGGTCTATAGATAAAACTCATATAAATACAAAAGCTCTTTGAAGAGTCCTCAGTAATTTCCTAAAAGAAGGAGTCCTGAGACCACAAAGTTTGGGAAGCTTAGGGAATGATTATATCTCTCACTCAATTTCTTTAGGTAATTCAACAAGTAAATAAGACCCTGAGTTCACACTTGCATTTTGTGGGACGGCAGGAACAAGTTCAGAAGCAAATAAGAACTGTGCGGCTCTGACCTAAGGAGTGAATTGGGGGCTCAAGTCCTAGTTTGAAGCCTGCAGTAGAATAAGAATCACAGACCAAGAAGAATTCTTCAGCTCTGTCAGTCCAGCTGAGATATGGAGAGTGGATGGGGAATTAAAGGAATAGGAGGCAAATAAGGAACAAATATTATTAATTAAGTGCCTACTATGTGTCAGGTAATTGTGTGAAGCATTTTATAAAGCCTTCTCCTGCATCAGATCACTTTTGGGGCACCTAAAGTTTACAGGTACACACCCTAAATTGTCCTGAAAATCCTGAAATATACAATACTCAATACTCCCAAGAAAACAACAGAAGGATGTAAGAGGACAAAAACTGAGCCCAGATATTCTCCTCAGAAGTATATGTAGCGCACAGCCTAAAGATAAAAAATCTTAAGCCAGGAAGCTGGCTATAAGAATGAGCAAATAAACAATCCCAACATAAAAATCTACTGTGAAGACATAGAATCTAAAGTCACAAATCCAGAAGAGAATGAATCCCAAAATGCCTACAAGCAAAGCCTCAAAGGAAAACATAAGAAAAACATTTCATTGGGTGAAACTCCAACCAGAATTCTCCAAAGAGGGAAAGGGAAGAGGGGGAGAAAAAGATGAAGCAAGTTGTGTGTGTGTGTGTGTGTGTTTAAGAACTGAAATGAATTTTAAAAAACAAATGAGAGAACAAGAAGGAAAACGGGAAAGCTATGAAAGAACTAAAAAGAGAAATAAGAATAAGATATATAAAACCTTGCCCCCCCTCCAAAAAAAAAAAAAAAACTCCCTCAGAATTAGAATGCACCAATTAGAAGCTAATGATTCCATGGGACAAGAATAAATGTCAAAACAAAATCAAAAGACAGGGAAAAGGAGAAAATATAAAATTAATCTCATTGCAAAACCAATTACGCTGAAAAACAAGAGATAATTTACAAAGCACTAAATGGCCTGAAATGCATGTCCAACAAGAACCTGGACATCCAAATCATTTAAAAAAACAAAAACAAAAGTTTTGTCAAATATCTCTTAGAGCCAAAGGGTAAAGTAGAAATTCAAAGAAATTACCAATTATTTGCTGAAAGAACCCAAAATAAAAAGCAATAACAACATTATAGCTAAAATCCAGAACTTCCAAATCAAAAGATGCTACAAGCAGCCAGAAGGAAAGAATTCTAGCATTAAGCCACAGTCAGGATCACATATAATTTATTGGGAACCATTATAAAGGAGTTGAATCACCTGGAATAAATACAATGTTCTAGAAGCTAAAAGATACTGGCTTACAGCCCAGAATAACTCAGCCAACAAATAGGGATCTTCAATGAAATGCAGATCTTTTCCAGCATTCTTGGTGAAAAGAGCAGAACTAACTAGTAACTTTGAAACAAAAATACAGGCATCACAGGAAACATGAAAAGGTATCATGAATGATCATAAGGGAGTAAAAAAAATATTGTAAGATGGGGGAGAAGGGGATGATACATGTATCACCTCAAACTAACATCATTAGGAGTCATAAGAGTCTAATTAGAGGGCTAGAAAGTAGTTTGCTTAGATCATCTTAAAAAGAAAAATGGAAGGGAGAAGAATACAATGGAGGACGAAAAGAAAAAGGAAAAATGGGGAAATTATCTTATATAATTGTGTTATACAAGTAGAAATCTATAAAACAAGGAAGAAAGATCGGAGGGAGTAAAAAGTGTCAAAGAATAAGGTGGAGGGAACATACAACACATAATAATCCTAACTGTGAATATGAATGGGATGACCTCAATCTTCAAAATGGAAAGGGATAGCAGAATGAATTAGAAACCAGAATCCTTACACACACATCTGATAAACTTTAATATGTTTAACATGTATGAGACTGCCTGCCATCTAGGGGAGAGGGTGGAGGGAAGGAAGGGAAAAGTTGGAACAGAAATGAGTGCAAGGGACAATGTTGAAAAATTACTCATGCATATGTTCTGTCAATAAAAAGCTAATAAAATACATCTGAAATACATATGCAAAGCTGCTATTTCAGCTAAAGTAGAAAAGGCAGAGGTAAAGCAACAATTCAAAAGACTTAATTAAAAGAGATAAATAGAGAAACTACATTTTGCTAAGAGGTACTACAGAAAACGAATTAATATCAATATTTAATGCATAAAATAATATAGCATCTAAATAATTAAACAACTCTACTAATCAAAGACCTAAATTTAACCTTATCAGATGTAAATATATCTAATTAAAAAAAAAACAGAAAAGGGAAGGATAAGTAGAATTTCAGAAAACTTGGATATGATAAATCTTTGGAGATTATTGAATAGATATGGAAAGGAGTATACTTTTTTTAGCTATATATGGCACTGTTATAAAATAAGTCTATTAGATTATGAAACTTCAAATTTAAATGCAGAAAACCAGGAATATTATACCCATTACTTGCAAATGTAATAAATGTTATATTTATATAACAATGTAATAAAAATTATATTCAACAAAGGGTTGCTTTAGAAAAAATTAAAAGTTAACTGGAAACTAAAATTCTAAAGAATAGGTAGACGAAATATCAAATCATAGAAAAAAATCAACAATTTTATTAAAGATAATAATATTGACACAAATGTTAAAATTTTTAGGATTCAACCAAAGCCATCTTTATGAAAAAATATATGTCTCTAAACACTTTATCAGTAAAGGAGAAAAATCAGTTGACTAAAAAAAAGCAACAAGTTAAAAAAAACCAATTAAACAAACACCAAAATAGAAATCCCCAAAATAAAAACATTAAAAGCAAAAATAAAAAAATAAAAAAAATGAATGAATAAGTAAGAGGGGTTTTAATAAAAAATATTTAGCTATATAATTTAATTTTGAAGTAAGTCAAACTACCATTATCAAAAACTAAAAGGGTGAACTCATAACCAATGAAAAGAGAAAAAAGGAAATATTTTGCCCAATTACAGGCCAATAATATTGATAATCTAAATTAAATAGATGAATATAGAAATATAAATTGATAAAATCCAACATCCATTCCTACTAAAAACGCTTGAGAGTATAGGAATAAATGGACTATTCCTTAAAATAATAAGGAGCATATATTTAAAACCTTCAGTAAACATCATATGTAATGGTGATAAACTAGAACCTTTCCCTGTAAGATCAGGAGTGAAACAAGGTTGCCCACTATCACCATTACTATTCAATATAGTACTAGAAACTCTAGCTGTGGCAATAAGAGCCGAGAAAGAGATCCAAGGAATTAGAGTAGGAAATGAAGAAATCAAATTGTCACTTTTCGCAGATGACATGATGGTATACTTAGAGAACCCCAAAGACTCTGCTAAAAAGCTATTAGAAATAATTCAGAATTTTAGCAAAGTCGCAGGATACAAAATAAATCCACATAAATCCTCAGGATTTTTATACATTACCAACACAATCCAACAGCAAGAGATACAAAGAGAAATTCCATTCAAAATAACAATCGATAGTATCAAATATTTGGGAATATATCTACCAAAGGAGAGTCAGGAATTATATGAGCAAAATTACAAAACACTTGCCACAAAAATAAAGTCAGATTTAAATAATTGGAAAGACATTCAATGTTCTTGGATAGGCCGAGCGAATATAATAAAGATGACAATACTCCCCAAACTAATCTATTTATTTAGTGCTATACCAATCAGACTCCCAAGAAACTATTTTAATGACCTAGAAAAAATAACAACAAAATTCATATGGAAGAATAAAAGGTCGAGAATTGCAAGGGAACTAATGAAAAAAAAGTCAGAGGAAGGTGGTCTAAGTGTACCTGATTTAAAGCTATATTATAAAGCAACAGTCACCAAAACCATTTGGTATTTGCTAAGAAATAGACTAGTTGATCAGTGGCATAGGTTAGGTTCACAGGACAAGATAGTGAATAAAAATAGCAATCTAATCTTTGACAAACCCAAAGATCCCAAATTTTGGGATAAGAATTCATTATTTGACAAAAACTGCTGGGAAAACTGGAAATTAGTATGGCAGAAACTAGGCATGGACCCACATTTAACACCACATACTAAGATTAGATCAAAATGGGTCCAAGATTTAGGCATAAAGAACGAAATCATAAATAAATTGGAGGAACATGGGATGATTTACCTCTCAGACTTGTGGAGGAGGAAGGAGTTTGTGTCCAAGGGAGAACTAGAGACCATTATTGATCACAAAATAGAACATTTTGATTACACCAAATTAAAAAGTTTCTGCACAAACAAAACTAATGCAAACAAGATTAGAAGGGAAGTAACAAATTGGGAAAAAATTTTTACAGTTAAAGGTTCTGATAAAGGCCTCATCTCCAAAATATACAGAGAATTGACTTTAATTTATAAGAAATCAAGCCATTCTCCAATTGATAAATGGTCAAAGGATATGAACAGACAATTTTCAGATGATGAAATTAAAACTATTTCCACTCATATGAAAGAGTGTTCCAAATCACTATTGATCAGAGAAATGCAAATTAAGACAACTCTGAGGTATCATTACACACCTGTCAGATTGGCTAAAATGACAGGAACAAATAACGATGAATGTTGGAGGGGCTGTGGGAAAACTGGGACACTGATGCATTGTTGGTGGAGTTGTGAAAGAATCCAACCATTCTGGAGAGCAATCTGGAATTATGCCCAAAAAGTTATCAAAATGTGCATACCCTTTGACCCAGCCATACTACTACTGGGCTTATACCCCAAGGAACTACTAGAGAAGGGAAAGGGTCCTGTATGTGCCAAAATGTTTGTGGCAGCCCTTTTCATAGTGGCTAGAAGCTGGAAGATGAATGGATGTCCATCAATTGGAGAATGGTTGGGTAAACTATGGTATATGAATGTTATGGAATATTACTGTTCTATAAGAAATGACCAACAGGAGAAATACAAAGAGGCTTGGAGAGACTTAAATCAACTGATGCTGAGTGAAATGAGCAGAACCAGAAGATCATTATACACTTCAACAATGATACTGTATGAGGATGTATGCTGATGGAAGTGGATTTCTTCAACATAGAGAAGAGCTAATCCAATTCCAATTGATTAATGATGGACAGAACCAGCTACATCCAGAAAAGGAACACTGGGAAATGAATGTAAACTGTTATTTCTACCTTCTGAATCCAATTCTTCCTGTGCAACAAAAAATTCGGTTCTACACACATATATTGTATCTAAATTATACTGTAATATATTTAACATATATAAGACTGCTTGCCATCTGGGGGAGGGGGTTGGGGGAGGAAGGGAAAAAATCTGAATAGAAGTAAGTGCAAGGGATAATGTTGTAAAAAATTACCCATGCATATGTACTGTCAAAAAATGTTATAATTATAAAATAAAATAAAATTAAAAAAAAAAAAAAAAGAAATATAAATTGACTATATAAAAAGAATAGGAGAGAAGTGAAATAACTTTACTTTAAAAAAAGCAATTGAACAATATATAAAAGAATTTCCAAAGAAAAACAATCTCAGGCCCAAATGGATTTATAAGTCATTTCTATCAGTGGAATTAATTAGGTATACAATATATGGAAGTAAATGAACAAAGTAACCTAATTATGAAAATTTTAAAGATTCTAGCTAATGGAACAAGAACTCAATATTTTACAAAAACTATGGAGAAGTTGGAAAATATCACGGAAGAAATTAGATATAGAGAAATTCGCATACTCTTTAACAAGATAAGCTCCAAATGACTTAGACATAAATAGGGATATTAGAAGAAATGACCACATCTATGACCAAATAGGAAATAGGCCCACAGAAAGTAAAATTCGCAATTTTGATTACACAAAATGTATACATTTCAGCACAAACAAAACCAATGCAGCTAAGATCAGATAAAAGACAGGTAATTAGGTAAAACAAAATAAAACTTTTGATAAGTGTCATTTTAAAGATATATACCGGGAATTGATTCAAAATTTTAAGAATAAAAGCCATAATTCCAATAGATTTGTGTCATACACATCCATAGAGAGAACTAATGAGACTGAATGTGGATCAAAGCATGGTATTTTCACCTTTGTTGTTTGTTTGCTTAGTTTTCTTTTCCTTTTTCATATTTTTCTCCTCTATCTAATTTTTCTTGTTTTGCTTGATTTCACATGTTTGCAGAAAGATTTTGCATTGGTAGGGAGAGGGGAGAAGAAGAATTCTTCATTTCAAAGAAAATTAATTACAGGACTGTTTTGCCTGACATCATATGTCTACTTCTTGATGAGATGGGGAAGGATGAAAGAAACAATTTGAAACTGAAAATAAAATGGAATTTTAAAAAATTTAAAATTAAAAAAATATTTTTAAAAATTTAACTTCTGAACTAGAAGAGGTAATATACCAAAGCAAATATACCTCTATATCAACTAGCTACTTCCTTACTGCTTACAGTCTTGTCCAGATTCATCACTGTTTTAGAAAATCTTCATTTGACCATACCATCTTCGTTTATATGTCTCTTGTCTTTCACAGCCAAATTCTCTAGAAAAAGCAATGGATATGGCTCTTTTTCCTTATTTTCTACCCCCTTCTCAGCCTCTTACTATCTGGCTTCTTCAAGTGAAACAGGTTTCTCCAAAGACAGTATGAGTTGTGATTTCATCATGACTAAGTGGATTTGTGTGTGTGTGTTTTTTTTTTTTTTTTTTTAAAGGATATAGGTTTTCTTTCTTTTTTTTTTTTTTTCTTTTCCAATAGAAGGTGGAAAGGAGGAAATATAAAAGTTTATTTTTAAAATTTAAATTTACAAAACATTTGAAAATATGTTTAATTATCTGAACTAATGGGGGAAGAAAATAAGTATTTTTATAGTGCTCACTGTGTGCCAGGAACTGCTTACCATTATACAAATTACTCATTTAATCTTTGCAAGAATTCTGAAAAGCAGTCTATCATTTTTAATTTAATATTTTATTATTTCTCAATTACATATAAAAATAATTTTAACATTCTTTTTTCAAATTTTGAGTTCCAAATTTTCTCTTTCCCTCCTCCTCTTCCCCATTGAAAATGGAAGCAATTTGACATAGATTATACATATGTAGTCAAGCAAATACATTTCCATGTATGTCAGACTCTAAGAAAAAACAGGAAAAAAAAAAAAAGAAAGTAAGGGAAAAGTCTCTTAGATTTGCATTCAGGCTGCACTAGTTTTTCCTCTGTAAACAGACAGTACCTAGCATCATAAGTGCAAATGCTATGATTATTCCCGTTTTATAGTTGAGATATATAAGACAATGGGTTTAAGAACTTGCCCAGGATCATGCAAGTTAGTATCTGAGGTTGGATTTGAGTCTTCCTCACTTCAGGCTGGCTACTCTTTGTGCCAACTGTCTACCTTAAATGGAGACTAAAATTAGTAGAATTATATAAAGAAAAAAATTGAAAAAATTAAAATTTTGTTCAATGAAGGAGGCTAGCTTTTCTTAAGTAGAGGGTCTAGCATGTAGTAGATAGAACATATTAACCTCAGGAATACCTATATATGATAGAGATTCATTTTACCTTCCACCTTTTCACACAGTTGAATGAATGTTTAATGCATTTTGAAAACCTGGGTCTGGTTTAAGAAGAAAAAAAGTTGTATATTTAAAGAAGTTTGGAAAATGTAACTTTAGGTATTCCTTTGTCCCTTCCCCGTCTTCATCCTCTCATATTTCAACCTAAATGGAAAAGAAACCAGCTAGGACAGTCTTCCATCCTCCCTTCCCTATCCTTGGGCCACAGGATGCAATGGCTATTCACAACCTTGAATGAGCAAGGTGTCACCACCCACTACTATTCAGGTGAGATGATGAACTACCAGGTCTTCCATCTGCCCTGACAAGAGTCCCAAGATTCCTTGGGTCTCATCATTTACACTGCTGTTACAGTGATGTCCATACCCTCAGGCACTGCTATCTACCCAGTTAATGAAACTAAGGAATCCTGTCTTACCATCTGACTACTATAGCATCCTAAGATTCTCCAAGGCTATCTATATGCCCCATAACTGGGAGTTCCTTAAGAATAAAGGCTAATGCATTGCTTGGCACAAAAAAGGCCTTAAATAAATGCTTTTAAATTCATACATTCATTGCAGATCAAAGCATACTATTTTCACTTTTGGGGGGGTTTGGCTCCCCCCCCATGGTTTCTTTCCCTTTGCTCTGTTTCTCCTTTTACAACATGACTAATACAGAAATATATTTAACATGATTACACATGTATAATCTATATCAGATTGCTTGTCCATCTTGGGGAGGGGAAAAAGGAAGGGGAAAATTTTGGAACTTAAAATCTTATAAAAAATAAATATTGAAAACTACATATAATCAGAAATTCACAAATGATTAAATTCACAATAAACCCAGTTTTCCCTCTAGTAAGGCCAGCTTTGATTTTAATCACAATTAATTTTTTTTGTGATCCTATCAGAATTTAATTCAACAAACTCTTCCATGATTATGAATACAGCATTAGGCTTAGGTATGCGAAAAATACAAAGTTAGATAAGACAGTTTATATACCTTCAATAAGATTGCTATTTACTAAATTCTAGGGGAAAGGGAAAAACAAAATAAAATTTTGATAAGTCCTGATTTTCATCTCGTTTGCTTTGATAGCTAGGAGAACACTTACCTAAGACTCATTCACACAGAATATTTAATAGTTTATTAAAATTCCCTCATACTATAACATATTATATAATTATAGCAACAAAATTAGGTTAATGATTATAAAATTGAAATGATGACATGACTCATAAATCACAGTTTAATGTCAAACTTTGAGTTCAGGGTAACTCCCTTATTCTACAGGCAACTCAACTCCCTTTTTTGGAAAGACTTGTTTTTCAAGCATTACTGATCATTTCTTTTTCATTTTAATTATGCAAGGCTCTTGTGCAACTCTCAAAATTAAGTGACTAATATGCAACAGTATCATTCTGTGTTAATGGGATTCTGTGTAATTCATAAAGCATTTATTAAATATCTGGCACATCCAGGCATTCTGTAGAAAAGACAAAAAAGATCAAAACCTGCCCTCTAAGAGTTTGTATTCTAGTTGAAAATGAAGAATTATACTCAATCCTATCATTTAAAATATAATGAAGCTATTTCAGAATAGAGTAAATGTACACCTTGAAACACAAAATTCACTTGTTCACACTTGTCCATACTCTGATTTGAATTTGAAGCTATTATAAACACTAGTCAAAATAACAGAAAAAAAAGCTATCCCCACTAAACTTTTCTTTCTACACAAGATCTCAATATAAGAATTCAACTATTACCTCTTTAATTTATAAGTATAAAAATAATTCAGTATTCATCACTAATTGGGTACAGAAGGTACAAAAAAATGGTAAAAATGATGAGTACCTCCAGTCTACATAAAGAGTATACCTCCAAGTCTACAGCCTAACCACCCAATTCTTTCTCTCTCTCTCTCTCTCTCTCTCTCTCTCTCTCTCTCTCTCTCTCTCTCTCTCTCTCTCTCTCTCTCTCTCTCTCTCTCTCTCTCCCTCCCTCCCTCCCTCCCTCCCTCCTCTCTCTCTCTCTCTCTCTCTCTCTCTCTCTCTCTCTCTCTCTCTCTCTCTCTCTCTCTCTCTCTCTCTCTCTCTCTCTCCCTCCCTCCCTCCCTCCCTCCCTCCCTCCTTCCCTCTCTCTCTCTGTCTCTCTCTCTGTCTGTCTCTCTGTCTCTCTCTGTCTCTCTGTCTCTGTCTCTCTCTCTCTCTCTCATATACACACACACACACACACACACACACACACACAATGCAGTGCAAGCTTCCTAGAGACAGGGTAGGAGCTTCTAGGTGGAGGCAGAATCCATGGTTCCACACCCTCTGCTACCCAAGGCTTAGAGCAACCAGGAGATCAGGTCTGCTGCTACCACAGTTGCTTCTGTTCTTGCTGCTTCTCCTACTGAGCACCTTAGTTACTCTACGTCCCTTCCAGTACTACTGTTTTTGGAACAGGGAGACTACATGCTTCAGACACATCATTCTGCAGGAACTGCCCCTTCATCTGCCAGTTCTGTACACTGCAGCCTTCACTAGGGGCTGGGGAGTACAAATGACCAACCTCACATTTCTACTACTTAACCAAGACAACAAGCAAGTGCAATAAGTGCCAAGCAAGTATTAAATGCTGAAGCAATTTTTTTTTCACTGAAATGTGTCGAATACCAAAATTGGACAAACTTTGAAGCAAATCAAGGTGCCACTGAACAAAGATTCAATTTTCAATTCTATGCACCAGTGATTAGACTGAACTTAATTGAACTAGCCCTCAGACAACAAAATAAGAGTCCTTTGTCAAATACATATTCAAGCCAGGCATAATTATTTTTGGTTTTAAGTCAATATATTTTGCCTTCTGGAAAATCATATTCCAATTTCTCTGCTCCTTTACAGTAAAGATTGCTAAATCTTTTTTGGTATCTTGACAGAAACTCCTAGGTACTTGCCTCCTTTCTTTCTGACCGCTGGAAACAATTTTTTTCCTTTGGCATGGAAGTACAGAGAATGTCCTTAGCAGCACCCAAGGTCTCTCAAATAAGGCCCTGAACTAACTAATCACACTTTAGTTCCTAGCTGATAACCCATTGCAAAACCACAAAGGATTTTCCCCACTTAAAACTCAGGTAAAACTTAAGTTCTGCTGACAACTCATGAAGTAACTTAGCATAAGGTTTGCATTGTGGTTTGCTCCTTCCTACTTTACTGGACAATTCAAGTGCATTCTGGACACCGAATGCCCAGTTCAGAAAATCCTCACCCCTTGCTCAAATACCTAAAAAATTTCTTCATCTTCCTGCCAGTACAGCAGTTTTCCTCTATTAAAAACTAACTCCACCCAGTTAAGCTGTTGTCTCCTTTAAGGAGAAGAGCCCACCTGGTGCAGTATCCTCAAATGAATGTCTTCACTTGATTTGGAGACTGTGTAGACTTAAATTCTTTCAAGATAGTGACACATGCCCATCCGTTACCTCAAAAGAATCATGTTCCTGAGATTTTTTTTGCCATACTATATTAATAATAAATCCTATATTAAAAACTTTCCAGCTCTCTTTGAACCAGACGGCTGAGGAAAATTGAGAGAATTCAATAGGTACCTCCTGAAACAAATGGCCAAAATAACTCACATATTTAGCTAAATGTAATTCAAAAGAGGAATTATCCTTTCAGAGAGACCTGGAGAGGACATGAACTGATGCTAAGTGAAGTGAGTAAAACCAGGAAAACATTGTACACATCAACAGCAACATCATACAATGATCAATTCTGACAAAAGAGGCTCTTTTCAACAGTGAGATGATTCAAGCCAGTTCCAATGGTCTTGTGATGAAGAGAGCAATCTGCACCCAGAGAGAGGACTATGGGGACTGAATGTTGGTCTGTTTTTCTTGTGTAGTTGATAAATGTGATAATACGTATAGAAGAATTGCACATGTTTAACATATTGGATTACTTGCCAGCTAGAGGGGAAGGTGGGAGGAAGGAAAGGAAAAAAAAACATTTGGAACACAAAATTTTGCAAAGGTGAATGTTGAAAATTGTCTATGCATAATTTTTGGTAATAAAAAGCTTTAATCAAAAAACAACAAAAAAGATATTATCCCAAACTCAAAATTTGACATTAAATATATTTTAAATATTATATATATATATATATATATACATACATACACATATATAAATACAAATATATATATATATATAAAAACTAGATATATAACTATACAAAGTTCCAAATCACTAATAATTGGGAAATGCAAATTAAAACAATTCCGAGGTTCTATCTCATCAGTCTGCCACAGCTAATTTAAAAAAAGAAAATAATAAATCTTTAAAGGAACTGTAGAAGTACAGATAAATTAATTTATTATTGGTAAAATGATCCGATCAGTCTGGAAACAATTTGGAACTAAGTTACCCTTTGAGAAAAAGGAAAAGGACATATATGTCTAAAAACATATTTTACAGGAGCTCTTTTTGGTGGTAATGAAGAACTAGATACTAAAGACGTGTACATCAACTGGGGAACAGCTAAACAAATTATGGAATATTAATGTGATGGAATACTATTGCTTGTAAGAGAGAAAGGGATTTCAGAGAAACCTGGAAAGACTTATTCTCAATTAGAAAAAGATAAATTATACAGGAAACTACATGACAAGAAATGTATACAGGTACTATAAAAACAATACAAATGGCAAATTTTTATACTTAATTTTAAACAAAAATATTAATAAGATAACTTTTAAAAAGCAGCATAGTACAAACATAGTTTGTAATTTGGCTGTGTAGTCTGATAATCAAGAGTTGTCAGTGAGAAGTGAACTTCTAATCCTCCTCAAGATTCTGATGGCAAGATGCCATTACTGAGAGATGAGGAGGCTCTCTAGGGACTGATGGTGCTCACAATGCTTCAGCTCACCAAATGAAACTTAATGGTTAAATGCAGTCCCAGAAGCCTGAAGGCTGGGGATGGGGGGGATAGATGGAGGGGCACAGAATTATGGCTTTAGCCTAGAGTTTTTAAGCCAGGATAACTGTATTTCAATGTAATTAGTTTTCTCTGAAATCTTATGTATTTTTTATTTTATGTATTTAAACACAAAATTTTAAGAAGATGTGCTTGGACTTTTTTCAACTGCCAAAAACAATCCAGGACCCCCCAAAAAGGTAAGGATGCCTGCTTTAAAGAGTCATTAGACTGGAAGTTCCTTCTTAACAGCAAAAGCTACTTTTTGTTTTGGTTTGGTTTTATTTTTGCTTTTCATCGTATCCCCAGCCCTAGCACAGTGCCTGGTACATAGTAGCCCCTTATAAATGCTACCTGATTGGCTGGTACTGATAAGGACCTTTACAGTTATTTGTCATCTGGTCTGATCATCTCATTTTACACAGGATGACTTGCCCAAATTTATCCCAGTGGTTAATGGCCTGGATTTGAAACCAGGACGTCAAATTAAATGAACTTTTCATTATATACTGCTTTCTGAATAAAGATAATTAACTTACTCATGTTCTCTTCCACCTCTCAAAAAAAAAAGTGGGATATAGCTAATTAACAGAAGCTTAGTCTAGCCATAGAACTGGCTCTAAATCCAGGAAACCCCAAGTTTGAAACATACCTCAAGACATTCACTTAGAGGGATGAGTGTGAACCAGCCAACTTAACTTTCAAGGCTTCAATTAATGCTAAGGCTATATAACCTGCAGAGAAGATGCTAACATCAATTGCTGGGGAGAGTATCCTTATCCGGGGATTCCCTAAATCAGTGAAATAGAACCTAATCCCAACCCCAGAAATAATTATGACTAATTAATTACAAAAATAAATATTACTATATTTCTTAAAGCAGGTATCCCATGTTATTTTATTATTATTACCACAAATAATAGACACTCTCATTTATAAAGTGTTTCACAGACCTTAGAAAAAACAGTATGATGAAATGATGAAGGAGATACAAAGTTGTACTCAAAGTCAAGAAAACCTGGGTTCAAGTTGGGAATAAGCAGACTTTTGTTTGTTTAATAAGATAAAAAGTATCTATATAAAACAGGGCTCTTTAAACACTCAGCCAAAATGCATGGATTATTTCTCAGTATAATATTTTTAAATGCATAAAATACAGAGAGGATTGCAGAAGAAATCAATTATACTGAAATAATCATTAGAATTTTTTTCTTTAAAACAAGTTCAGAAATCTCATATTAAGAACTTTAAAATCAGGAGTTAGCATTTCATGCCATGAAGAAATATTAGAGGCTATTTTATTAAGATTGAGGTTAAGCAATAATAGCCACAGTGGCCACAACTCTAGAAGTATTCACTACTGTAGCTATCAGGAAAAAACAAAGAAACATGCATAGACTAAAAAAGCCAAATAATACTATTTGATGTGGTGATTTAAGAGAACCGTGAAAATAAAACTAAAAATTAACTGAAATAACAATTTCAGTATATGACAAAAAATAATAACTACCTTTGTACACATTATCTCATTTGAGTCTCACAACTATTTTATAAAGTAAATATTATATTATCCCCACTTCATAGATGAAGAACTGAGAAAGCCATTAAGTGACTTTCTTGGTGTCTGAAGTAAGATTTGAATGAAGAAATCTGGTAGGCTCAGAATATTTAAGTACCTAGAGATCCATCATTCTATTAATTACAGATAGATAACAAAAATCATTACTATAAATTCCAGTTATTGGTCTGACTATAAGCTATACCCTTAAAATACAAGCTCTTTGCACTTTCCCTCACTTTAAGTCTTATCTATTTGTAAAAGGACCAGCAATTTCCTGACAGTTTCTGATCTGGGGGCATAAAAGGTCTCAGCTCCATATGTCTGGAGGCCTTTCAGACTTAGTGGGTGCCTGAGACCACTCAAGTTGAATTACCCTGATGACTTAATGACCAGATGCATTTCCAGACAGAAATGGGGGAGAGGAGCCACATCCCAAGGCTAAGTATTACTGTATTTTTGAAGCATATTCTTCCTGTGTAAGAGCAAAGTAAACCTCCTTTGTTAAACATTTGGTGCTTTTCAATACTATTAGGAAAAGAGCTATGGGAGAGTATAGGGAGGAAGAGAAGGGAAGAAAAGAGGGGAAAAAGTTTCATGAAAACTTATATATTTTAAAAGAATAGTAAATAGCAGATTGCTTGCTGTCTTGAAGGGGGGAGGTAAAAGAGGGAGGGAGAAAATTTAAGAATATAACATCTTACAAAAATGATGAAGGAAACTATCTTTTTGTGTATTTGGAAAAATAAACTACTATTGAAGAAAAAAATAATAGTGTTTAAGGAAAGGGTAGGGGAAAGGGGGGAAGAAAAAATTTAGAACGCAAGGCTTTGCAAGGTGAATATATGAAAACTATTCATATATTTTGAAAATAAAAAGCTAGAAAGAGAAAAAAAGAATAGTAAGTTTTATATAATAGATTTGCAGTTTCATGTAGAGTCATCTCTCCCCTCTTATTCTACTATGTAATGGAAATGCTTAGCTTAAAATGAAGTAATCTTTTAAAAATAAAGTTACTAAAATGAAAAAAAAAAAAAAAAAGATGCCCAGGTGAAGAGATTAGGTACACAAGACCCTGAAGTATCTTGCAGAATGCTTAATAAAAGCAAGGATGCCAAACACAGGGGTAAGGACTCTATTCAGCAAAAAAATGTTTAGGAAAACTAGAAACCATAATACTATGCTTACCCTTTGATCCAAAGATCTAATATTAAGTATATACCCAGAGGAAGGCTTCTGTACAAAGACAGCTGTACGAAAATATTTAAAGCTGTACTTTTTGCCATAGCAAAGAACTAGAAACTGCTGATTTATCAGCTGGAACATGTTTAGACAATTTGTTTTATACAATATAATGGAAAGTAATGTGCCATAAGAAATTTAAAATATGATGAATTTAGAAAAACCTAGGAAGACATATATATAACTGTATGAATTGAAATAAGCAGAATCAGGAAAATAAAAGAATGTAACTGTGGCAACACAAGAACTGTGGTCAATGCAAGGACCAGATCCATTCACAGTGACTGACATATAATAATAAATAGTCAATCATCACTTCAAAAAACTAATGAAAAATTCCAAGAACCTCTTAACATTAAAGTGATGAATCAAATGTGCAGAATGACTCGTACTCTTTTCAGATATTGATAATTATTTGATTTCCTTTATTTGACTATACTTATTTGTTACATTGTAATATTATTACAATTATTGTAATAATTACAAATTATTATTATTTATTTGTAATAAAAGAAAATTTATTACAAATTTTCTATTTGTAAATAGAAATTACAAAAATTACTATTGATTAGGAAGGAAGGAGGAAGAATAGGAAGGGATGTTAGTAGTAATGACAGAAAAGAAAGAAATATCAATAAAAGATTTAGAAATATTTAGAAAGCCAAAAGTTCAGAAGGGAGCATAAAATGATTTTGTCATAACTGACAAATTTCATATAAACTTACAAAACAAATTTATATAAATTCATAATCTTCGTATATTTTTGTGTTTACCAAGGAAGCAGGTAACACTCTGCTGAGGCAAAAACCTCTTTGTGCCTTATTTTCCTTACATGAAAAATGGGATGAGAGAGATTATTTATAATGTCCTTCCTATATAGAAGTGCCATGATTTTAGGTAGAGATAAAGATCTTGGGTTTATCCCTATGCAGGTCATTTAGTTTGTTATATTACATGTTCTCAGGCTGTACCTACAACAGTGGCCTACTATCTTCTTTCAAAGGACTTTGGGGGACATTAAATAAGCACAAAAACCACCAGTCACTTGAAAAACAATTCACTTGGCATGTCTTATCTCAGAGTAGTCTATCTTTACATGGGGAGGACCATAATGTTATTTTTTTAAAATTTATAACATTATTTAGTCTTAAAATGTCTGTGGAGCTGGAAGATTTCTGTAATATTACTATATATGTCAAGGCAATATCTTATGGAACACCACCTCAAAATTACAAACACATCTTGTGTTTGTGATATATGTGATAAATGTGATCATAATAAAATGTGCTTCCTTTCAAAATCATAATGGAAACATACTGTCATTGTAATAATGAAGAATCAGGATAACTCATGGTGAGAGATATATTATAGCTGTCATTATGCATGAAGGATAGATGAAGACCTAGGCTGAAAGCTGTTAAAAAAATTTTCTGAGATCATCTAATTCAGCTGTCTAATTTTACAAAACCAAGGCCAGAGTTATGATGTCAAATCCAGGACTCTGCCTACTTAATGAATTGTGATATTCTATTTTTATTCTACTTATGCTTTAAACATTAATCTATTATTTTTTGCAATTTCTAAAAAGTGTCTGAACTTCATCATTTATGTACATAAAATACTATTATTCCTCTTAGAAATATATGGTATTGTTCAGTTGTATCTGACTTTTTGTGACCTCATTTGGGGTTTTCTAAAACTTTTCTTCTTCAGCCCATTTTACAGGCAACCAGGCTTGAGTGACTTTCCCAGAGTCACAGCTACTAAGAGTTGGAGGCCACATTTCTAAAATACATAGCAAATTGACTTAAATTTATAAGAACACAAGCTATTCTCCAATTGATAAATGGCCAAAGGATATGAACAGACAATTTTCAGATAAAGAAATTAAAACCATTTCTAGTCATATGAAAAGGTGCTCTAAATCACTATTGTTCAGAGAAATGCAAATTAATACAACTCTGAGATACCACTATACACCCCTCAGATTGGGTAAGAAAGATGGCAGGAAAAGACAATGATGAATGCTGGAGGAGAAGTGGGAAAACTGGGACACTAATATATTACTGGTGGAGTAGTGAACTGATGAACCATTCTAGAAGCAACTTGGAACTATACTCAAAGGGCTATCCAGGAGTGTTTCTATTGGGCTTATATCCCAAAGAGATCTTTTTTTTTCCTCAATATTTTATTTTTCCAATTATATGAAAAGATAGTTCTCAACATTTTTAAAATTAATTTTATAATTATAACTTTTTTTTATAGTACATATGCATGGATAATTTTTTACAACATTATCCCTTGCACTCACTTCTATTCCGAATTTTCCCTTCCTTCCCTCCACCCCCTCCCCAGATGACAAGCAGTCCCATACATGTTAAATATGTTATAGTATATCCTAGATACAATATATGTGTGCAGAACCGAATTTCTTGTTGCACAGGAAGAATTAGATTCGGAAGGTAAAAGTAACCTGGGAAGAAAAACAAAAATGCAAACAGTTTACACTCATCTCCCAGTGTTCCTTCTCTGGGTGTAGCTGATTCTGTCCATCATTGATCAATTGGACTTGAGTTAGACCTTCTCTTTGTTGAAGATATCCATTTCCATCAGAATACATCCTCATACAGTATTGTTGTTGAAATGTATAATGATCGGGGGCAGCTAGGGGGCGCAGTGGATAGAGCACCAGTCCTGAATTCAGGAGGACCCCAGTTCAAATCTGGTCTCAGACACTCAACACTTCCTAGCTGTGTGACCCTGGGCAAGTCACTTAACCCCAGCCTCAGGGGGAAAAAAAAATTAGAAAAAAAGAAACGTATAATGATCTCCTGGTCCTGCTCATTTCACTTACCATCAGTTCATGTAAGTCTCTTCAAACCTCTCTGTATTCATCCTGCTGGTCATTTCTTTTTTTTTTTTTTTTTTTTTTTTAAATTTTATAATTATAATTTTTTTTACAGTATATATGCATGAGTAATTTTTTTATAACATTATCCCTTCTATTCATTTTTCCAAATTTTCCCCTCCCTCCCTCTACTCCATCCCCTAGATGACAGGCAATCCCATACATTTTACATGTGTTACAATATAATCTAGATACAATATATGTGTATAAATACCATTTTCTTGTTGCACGTTAAGTATTGGATTCTGAAGGTATAAGTAACCTGGGTAGATAGACAGCAGTGCTAACAATTTACATTCCCTTCCCAGTGTTCCTTCTCTGGGTGTAGCTGTTTCTGTCCATCATTGATCAGCTGGAGATGAGTTGGATCTTCTTTATGTTGAAGATATCCACTTCCATCAGAATATGTCCTCATACAGTATTGTTGTTGCAGTATATAATGATCTCCTGGTCCTGCTCATTTCACTCAGCATCAGTTCATGTAAGTCTCTCCAAGCCTTTCTGAATTCATCCTGCTGGTCATTTCTTACAGAACAATGATATTCCATAATATTCATATACCATAATTTACCCAACCATTCTCCAACTGATGGACATCCATTCAACTTCCAGTTTCTAGCCACTATGAAAAGGGCTGCCACAAACATTTTGTCATATATGTCCCTTTCCGCTCTTTAGTATTTCTTTGGGATATAAGCCCAATAGCCTACTGGTCATTTCTTACAGAACAATAATATCCCATAGCATTCATATACCACAATTTACCCAACCATTCTCCAATTTATGGGCATCCACTCAATTTCCAGTTTCTGGCTACTACAAAAAGGGCTGCCACAAACATTTTGGCACATACAGATCCCTTTCCCTTCTTTAGTATTTCCCAAAGAGATCTTAAAGGAGGGAAAGAGACCCACATGTGCAAAAATGTTTGTGGCAGCCCTCTTTGTAGTGGCAAGAAACTGGAAACTGAATAGATGCTCATCAATTGGAAAATGGCTGAATAAGTTATGGTCATGAATGTTATGGGATATTATTGTTCTATAAGAAATGATCACATGATGATTTCAGAGAAGCCTGGAGAGACTGAGAAGTAAAATAAGCAGAACCAGGAGATCATTGTACATAACAGCAACAAGATTATTTGATGATCAATTCTGAAGAATGTGTCACTTTTCAACAATGAGACACTTCAGACCAGTTCCCGTGATCTTGTGATGAAGAGAGGCATCTGCATCCAGAGAGAGGCCTATGGGAACTGAGTGTGGATCATGAAATAGCGTTCTCACTTTTTTTTTGTTGTTTGCCTCATTTCATTTTTTCTCATTTTTTTCCTTTTTGATTTGATTTTTTTTGTGCAGCAAAATAATTGTATAAATACATATATATATAGGATTTAACATATATTTGTACCATGTTTAACATATATTGGATTACTTACTATCTATGGGAAGGGGTAGGGAGAAATGGGGGGGGGGAGAATTGGAACACAAGGTTTTGCAAAGATTAATGTTGAAAAATTACCCATGCATATCTTTTGAAAATTAAAAAGCTTTAAAAAAAAAAGTTGAAGGCCAGATATGAACTCGGGAAGACTAATTCTATCCACTGTACCCCCTAAGCTATTAAAAAACCCTCCCCAAAACAACATACTTCCTATTAAAATTAGTGCTTTAATTTCTTTCAATAAGCTTTCAAATTGACTATCACTTTTCATGTATCATAGCTATATAGACTATTTTCTTTCTGTCAAAGTACATATTTGGCAAATTTAAGTATGACTTGATTTCAGTTACAAAATAAAACCATAGTACATCTATCTTAATCACTGCAAATGGACAATGAACTGGGCACAGAATTAAAAAGTAGGAATTGAGTAAGATGAATTACAGAGGAACTCATATAATACTTTCAACAAACCCAAGTTTCTCATAGAAAAAAATTCCAATGTTTAACATTGATATTCTCCTTATGATGCTATGTAGCTATAAATCATAGAGAACTAAAAATCTTTGAAGAATCAAAATTTTGGACAGTGTGGGGAGGGGGAGAGAAGCATAGCTGGTAAAGGCTGCTGCACCACAGAAACTATAGAAGCAAGAGCACAAAACATCAAAGAACAATGTCGAAGACATCATCAGAAAAAGATTGTGGGATAATAGATTTCATGCTGGAAAGGCCTTATGAGACCAAATAGTCCAATCTCTTCCTTTTGCAGGTAAGGAAACTGAGGTCCATTATTTTACAGGTAGTAAATAGCAAAGAGGATCTGAATCCTTTGATTCCAAATGCAGAACTCTTAGGATACATATTAATGTCAGGGAACTAAAGAAAGATCATTACACACTCCAACCCCTTCACAAGACACAACAAAGCATCACTCTTCTATTTCTGGAAACATGTATATAATAAACTTCGTAATGAAATTCAGATTACATGAAACTATAAAAGCTATTTTTAATTCATTCAGAAAATATACTGATACAAATCAAGAATGTATAAAAACCCAGTCAAAGGAGACTCACGTCATTAAATAGGATCAATAAATCTCAATTCATTATCTGATGTTGTCCTTTTCATTTAAATAAGTGAATCACACATGTCATGTCTCCTTCATTCCACCAGGAGCTACTGCTCTAAAAATTTATTATTCTATACAGAAAAAAAAGTATTTTACAGAAATAAAAATAACAAATTCTAATAAATGTTCATTTGTGTAAGGTTTCCATAGAAAAAATTCCATTAAATTATATTTCTCTGTTGGACCATCAAACAGAACCTCTATGCAAAACTTGAGTTAAATGTAGTTGCCAGTAAAGTTATTTATTCTACAAGCTTTCATTTTTATTTAATGAGCATTACAAAGAGTTGTTCAAGTTCACTGAAACAGCACTTTAATATGAAATGATTTGTGCACACTAAACATCTCATAACCCTTCCTTTCATGGAATAATTTCCAATTTGTTATCCTCTCATTTGCTTGGCTATAAAGGATAAGAACATTTTTATAAGATCCTAAGGAAAAAAATGTATCTTAGCTCAAACAGAAGAAAACAATTCTACTTGAAAAATTGGTATTTTTTCCTCCCTCATTTATTCCCAACAGCTCTCTAAAGAAAAGAATAACTTCGATTATAAGATGTCTGTTTTCTATTAATTATGTGGTGGTGGGAAAATTTTACTAAAAAGTTCTTTCACAGCTAAGCTACTGTGGTTAAAAAGTAACAAACACTATTAAGATTTATGAGATAGAACTAACCATCCAAAACATCTGAATTCCTACCCTAAAACTTGGCTGTCTAAATCAGTGAGTGAAAGAAACTTACCTAGCTCACTCTAATTCCAGACCAGACAATGTTTTACATACCATCCAGTCATCCACACCCAGACATCTTGCTATCTTCCCTGACCCTAAAGAGCTGTTGCTTCCCCAATATCACAGTGTGTGACAAATATTAAACATTTAATCATTTCTTTTCTATTCATTTGTTCACTTGGGGAAAGCAAAAGTACAATGGAAAGACTGCTGGGGTGGTGTCCAGAAGATCTAGGGAAAAGTCTCCTTCTACCAGTTAGTTCCCAAAGTAACTGGCAAGTCCTTCACCCTATTTGAGCCTTAGATTCTTCATTTGTATAATGAAAGAAGCTTGACTAAATGGGTGTATTTTAAACCTACAGGATTACCAGCAGAAAACATTTTATTTTCTTTCTGTTGTAAAAAAATCTTAAGGGCACTTGCTCCAAATAGATTCCTTTGTTACAATGAAGTTTGTTTTTAAAATAAACTTAGAAATATACCAACTTATAGAGAGGGTAGCAACTTATAGATAGGGATATCTATACTCTCTTCTCCCCGAAAAAAGCTTCAAAAAGATAAGGTAGAAAAAATATCATTTCAGAATAGTAGTGACTATGGAAAATTCAAAGTCTCCAAGTATCTATTAATACCTATACATTGAATTCAACTATTAAAGGAGCTTAAGATAGATGTCACACTTATGTATACATATATTGTATTTAATTTATACTTTAACATATTTAACATGTATCGGTCAACCTGCCATCTGGGGGGGGGAGGGGAAAAATTAGAACAAAAAGTTTGGCAACTGTCAATGTTATAAAATTACCCAGACATATATCTGGTAAATAAAAACTATTAAAAAAAAAAAGATAGATGTCACACTGACATTGGAAATTATAGACAGACACATATAAAGTCCTAATGGTGTTTCTGAGTGTAATGAAAATTTAGGTATTTGAAAGAGAGGAGAAAGCAAACACGAAATATGAAGATCGTGAAAACAGATACAGCACCTCCACAGCCTGCTGATAATTAATAAGTGATCTTTAATTGCTTTCTAGAAAAAAAATTTTAAAAAATCAAGTGAGAGATTTGAAATATTCAACAAGCATTTTCTTCGCAAGAGGGATGATGTTCTGAGGAAAAACAGCCCTGTAAAAAACCGTAGGCCACAAAGGACACACAAGTAGTGTTTGGATTGTGACAATGATGATTTATGAAACTCTGCTATCTCTGCCATCATTTAACTTCTTTTAAAAAATGCCTAAACTGCAGATTTGTCTTGAAGGCTCCCCAGCTCTGCAACTGACACTGACCATCCCTCTCTCTTACTCAAAGTGTCCTGCCTTCCTGATGATCCAATCTAATATCAGCTCTTCATTCTTCATCCTCTTTAACCTTTCTAGTTATTTTGGCACTGCTGCCCACCTCTACTCCCTTTCTTTTTGCATAATTTCCTCCCATTTGACTGACAACCTTTCTTCTGCCTCTTTTGCTTCCCCTTCTCTCCTTCACCGGTGGCCTACTCATTCTCTTCTAGGACTCTTAAAGGAGGAAGTAGTAGGATCCTCTGCCTTTCTAAATTAATATTCTTTCCATTTGTAAGCTGATTTACTCCTATAGTTTTGATCAAACAAACTTTGAGGCCTGTACCTATCCTTGTGCTCAGTCCTTGGGATGATAAAGCACAAATAAAATAAAATGATCCCTGCCATCACAAAGACAACATATACAAGTTTAAGTATTGTACTGTACATGTAAAATATTATAAAAGATAACTTTCAGAAAAAGAAACTGTCACCTGAGTAGGGAATCGAGAAGTGGCATTTGAGCTGCTAAGTTTTTAAGGAAATAAGAATTCCTTAAGAGGTGAAAGAAGGATGGAATGAACTTCAGGAACAGAAGGTAGATAGTACAAAGATATAGAGGAAATGGAGTTTCTTGTATGAACAACAGCAAGAAGGTGAGATTAGTTGGACTTTAGGGAATGAAAAAAACCCCAAAACATTAAAATCTGGAAAAGCAAGTGAGAGAGATTGTGAAAAGTTTAGTTTTGTATGTTTTTAAAAAGAGTTTCTACCTCATGCTAAAAGCAATAATAGGGATCCACTGATATTCTGTACTTCTGTCTTTAACTTTTTTGTATTATGTGCTTAGTAGTCATATTGTTGTATCAAAGGGTATTGTAATCTACTGACTTTAGGTATAGTTGCCGATTGTTTTCTGGACTAACCTGGATCATTCTGCAGTTCTTCCAACAATGCAATTGTTGGAAGTTTATTGATTTAAGAGTTTACTCAGGAGAGTGTGAGATCATCAGATCAGTGACTTAAAAAAAATTACTTTAGTAGCTCTGTGAAGGAGGGATTAGAGATTTGAGACAGAAAGATCAGTTTAAGGACTCTCTATCTTGGTTCCAGGTAATAGCAATGTGAATGCAGAGAAGGGAATATCTGTAAGATTTCGCAATAGATTGGACATGTGGGATAAGGAAGTGAAGGTTTTCATATATGAAGATTTTCATAACCCCAAAATCTGATACCACCATATTTTTCCAGTCTTATCTCATACTACTGTCATCCCCAACATTCTCTAAAGTTTCCTAAAGGCTTTTCACTGGACTGTTCACTCTCCCCCCCCAAATACCCCACAATTTCTTACCTCTAGGCTTTTGATGTACCTGGCATGCCCTACCCTTTTTTGGGAATTTCTAATTAATAATTTATAATGCCTAACTCAATTGCCACTTCTTCAAAGAAGTCTTCGATGATTCTAGTCATGCTTCCTCCACCACTTTATATAGTACTCTGCATTTCTTTAATGGACATATCACGTATTTTTGTTATATTTTCCTAAAGACTATTAATATCATGAAGGTAAGAATCATATCATCTAAATAGGCATCTTTTTCTAGCTCTTAGTAAATATTGTTTAACTGAATGACAAACCAAGCACGTAGTTTAAGGTGAATTGTTCCATTTCCACTTAGAATAGAGATAGATATGAGATCAAGGTTCTAGGGAGCACTGAACAAGAAAAAAAAAAGTTCATTTCCCACCTTTAAAATTAGTCATTTTCAATTCCTGAAGGGTTTGTGGGAATAATAAGAGCACTAACACACTCAGTGCGATTGCATTATAGGAAGAATTACCAAATCATCCAATTAGTCCAAAAAACAATCTGGAATTATATCTAAAGTTAATAAACTACACATATCCTTTGACACAGCAATATCACTACTAAGAGCATAATTCAAAGAAGTTAAAGATATACGTAAATAAGCAATACTTTTTTGTTGAAGCAAAGTAAAATAAGAATAGAGTTGGTACTCATTAAATGGGAATTGGCTGAGCAAAACAGGAATAAATGGAATGATGACTATGAAGTTGTATGTAATAAGATGAGGATTACTCCATTTCTCTGCAATACAATTAAGTTTTCCCTAAAAAACAACAAAGCTGTCCATGGGACTTGATCAGCCGTGCTTCCCTTAATACAGGTTCCCGGTCACCAAAGGACAAAGCTCCAATCATGTAGAGTTGGTACCCCCTCAAATTCAGGTGTTGTTGGAAGGTCATCAAATATGTTCCCACAAGATGACAAGGGTCCAGAAAAGCTAAGGGCATCCTTGTTATGTAAATACCCTTTTGCTTCAAGGATTTGAGTGCCTTATTTTGTATCATCATCTAATCTGAAATAACAAGACAGACTTTAAGCTGCCTGAAACAAATGCCTATGGAGAAAATCTTAATTAAAACTTGTATGTTTCAATAGTCTAATGTACACAGTGACCAATGCTAATTTATATGCCCATGATGGTGCTGGCTTTGCTGTTGGCCCCTTTTCCCATTGCCCAAAGAGTCTGAGTTTTGCACTTCTACAGTTGAAGTCACCCAGTCAATAAAGATTCATCAAGTGCTTACTCTGTGCCAGGAACTGTGCTAAGTGCTAGGGATACAAAGAAAGGCAAAAGACAGTCCCTGTTCTTATGGAGCTCATGATCTAATAGGGAAAAAGAAAACAATGTGGCTTCTCACTAATATGGCCTCTCTTCTTGGCAGAGAAGCAAGTAATGAACTAGAGGTGCAAAATGACTTAAACATATATACATATATGTACACAGATACACATCCACACACAGATATTCAAACATGGCCAATTATTTACTTGATTATACTTATTTGTGTTAAGGTACAATAAAACAAAGTCATTTATTAAAACATTTAAAAATACATAGAAGAAAGAAAACAAGAAGCCATTCAGAATAGGCCATATACAAAACAATTTAGTTACTATTTTTGTCAAGTTAATTTAATATACACAAAAATCAAACTGCATGGGACAAATCCATGAGTTCATATGTAACCCTCTTTCTTGTTTTTTAATTGTTGCCAACAGACATGGCAACTTCACAAAGTTACATGAAAAACTAGGTTTATTACAAGAGAAATGAATATACATGTGGGATGGAATCCTAAGCAAGTGCAAAGACAAATTATGTCAGCTTAGGAGGGCTTCATCCTTGACATGTTCATGATCTCCTGCAAACTCTGGATTGTGTTTCTGGAAATTACAGTAACTCAAAAAGACAAGTTCAGGGGACTAACATTCCTTAACAGTATTGAAACATTAATATTTACCAATTGCTTAGTTTATAATAAACAAAATTTTAATTTTAAGGAGGTTTCTCATACCCCAAAAAGAACAGGACAGCCTCACAGTCAGGGGTTCTTAACCTTTTTTTGTGTCATGGACTTGGGAATTCTGGTGAAGTTTATAGCAAGTTTCTTTAAACTTCTTAAACTGTAGATCACAACTCATAACTGAATATAGGAGTCACAAAATGATGGTTTATTACCAGTAAATGTTTGATTTGTATACCTATTTTATATATAACTATATACATTGGGTCACATAAAAATTTCCTGGGTTGCAAGTTGAAAAAGTTTAAGAAGTTCTGATATATAGAATCCTTAGAATAATCTTTTTTTTTTTTTACATTATATGTATGTAACCATATCTATATAGAAAGTTTGTAAAGAAAGCATTTTTTACAAATATTGTTCTATTTTATCCTCACAACAACCCAGAGAGTAGATACTATTATTATTCTTATTTTACAAATTAGAAAATTAAGGAAGACTGAGAAAACAGAAATTAATTAACTCATTGATGTTAAATGATTTGTGTCTAAGGCTTGATTTAAATTCCAGGGTGAATGTTCTATTCACTGTATCACCAAGAATTACAAAGGAAACCAATTACATTGAAATAATAGTAATAATAATTTTTTTTGGTAAAAGAACAAGTTCAAGAAGCCCTGGTTAATAACCTTTGATCTAGTCTACCATCTCATCTTTATAGCTGAGGGAGATTAAGTAATTTGCCCATGATGAAGCAGGTAGTAAAATACACAGGAATGATCTGGCCTTACTTCTTCTCTTTTCTAGAGTTAATACTTCTTTCATTACTCTAGGAAAGTCCCAATAGGTGCATCTTGGACTCTGCAGGTATTTGGTCTCTACCTAACAGATTTATTCACTGACAGAAACAAACAGGGCAGGACAGGATAGAACAGGATATGTAGTTTGCAGACAACTGGCACTACACAGATAGGAATCTTCCAGATGTTTTCATTTTTCCCCTAAGACCTGGAATGTTGGAATCACTCCACCAGCTACTCCCTCTCCTGTTTCCCACCTCCTTCCATGGCTTACAGACAATATGATAGATTTGACAGTAACCTAGTAGGTTGTGAAATTTAACTTTCATTAGTTAGAGTTTTGTATTATTAATACTTAACAAAAGTATATCTCTTCTATCTGATCCTTTACTTACTAAAGAGGGAAAATATCTTATTAGTACAAAATATTCCCAGTGGTTTGACTGCTGAGAGATTGGGAAATCTGAAAGCATTATACTTATTTTTTCTTCTCTATACCTAACCTAATCTGACCAAAACTTCTATGCGCTTTCCCTCTTTATGCCCTGCCTTGTGCATAAGTATTATGAGCTCATGACAACAGACAGAGACAGCCAAGGACACCAGAAGTCTCATTAGTAGAAAAGCAGTTACTGCTTTAAATGATTGATTAAATTTTTGCAAACTTCAAAATGTAATGATTTAAAAATAAAACTTTTTCCAATTGATAAATGATCAATGGAAATGAACAGGCATTTCTTCCCTCTTAAAAATCCAAGTTACATGCTATACGCTCCAAATCACTAATAATTAGAAAACTGCAAATTAAAGAAACTCTTGAGATTCTCAATCATCAAATCAGCAAAGGTAACCAACAAAAGGAAATTGTCTTGGAAGGATTGTGGGAAAACAGGAACGTGGTGAAAATACATGATGAAATTGTAAATTGGTCCTCATAATCTGGGAGAAAAAAATGGAGCTATGCTCCCATAGTTACTAAACTGCATACCCTCTAATCCTGAGATATCACTCTTATGTCTATAACCTAAAGAAGTCAAAGAATGGGAAAGATACTATATGTATACAAATATTTATAATGAACATTACTTATAGTGGTTAAAAACCGGAAATTAATTATGTGCCTGTCAACCAAGGAATGGCTGAACAAATTACTGTATATGAATATAGATACACAAATACTGTATATGAATATAGATACACAAATACTGTATATGAATATAGATACACAAATACTGTATATGAATATAGATACACAAATACTGTATATGAATATAGAGACAGTTTCAAGGAATCCTGGGGAAACATGTATGAAATGATGCAGAGTAAACAGAATCAAGAGAGCATTTTATAACAGTATAAAAATGAAGACTTTTGTAAGACTTAAGAATTCCGATCAATGCTTTAAAGGCTTGATTCCAGGGGACTGGTGAAAAAGGCAACCCATCTGCCAACAAAATTTAGAAAGTGATCAACCCAATATACAGAATTTTGGACATACTTTTGTACAATGTCAAATGTGGGATTTTGTTTTGCTTGACTATGCATATTTTTAACAAGAGTTTGGTTTTTCTTTTCTTTTCCAGTGAGAAAAAAATAAATGCTTCATAACTGAAAAAAAGCAATCACAAAATTTTAAATGAAAGGCGATCCTAAATGCACAAATTTTTATTGTGCTTTAAATGCATAATTGGTCATTAAACCCAAACTGGCATTTAAATTCTCTTATCTAAATGTTTACCTTGTAGGTCACCTTTAAACTAAACCAAACCAAAAAAAACAAACTATCCCCATGAGGAAGGATCTATAATAAAGTTCCTAAACCTGGAATCTGTGAACTTTTTAAAAAAATATTTTGATAATGGCATTTCAATAGAATTAATTCCATTTACAATCCTATGTACTTTATTTTATGCATTTTAAAATATTATGAGAAATGGTTTGATAGGATTTGCCAGACTGCAAAAAGGGTCTATGCCATCCACACAAAAAACTAAAAAAAAAAAACCCTTACCTAATACTATCTCAGATACAGTCGATTTCTGACAAAGGGAGGAGCTGAAAAAAAGTACTCAGGGTCACTAAAGGGCAGAGTTGAGAGATGCAGCTTCTCCCTCCCACTACATACTTGTACCAGGAACCAGGCAAGTTTGCAGCCCTATCTTAATCTTCCCTTAGGCTACTAAAAATAAGTTATTTTGCTAAAAGAGATCATTTACCAAACATACCTGAATTTTTTAGCAATATGTTCAAAATGAAACAACTGAGGGAAATGATCCGAGAACAAAAGTATACAATGAAAAAGTCGAAAAAATTATCTTAAAGGTCCTTTCCAGCTAGCTGTAAATACTAGGCACTCTTCCCTTTACTCGCCTCCCTAATCTCCTTGAGGTCTGGGACTATTTCATTAGTCTTTGTACCTTGAGAACAGTTCCTGACGTAAAGCTCGAACTAATTAAGAAAAAGTCAAAATTGTACGGCTGCTTTATTTACCAAAGCCTTCAACAAAGCAACCGTGCATTTGGAAACAGCAAGCCCGGCAACAAGTACAAGATGGGGGAGAGCTAAATTTTAAACTCAGGCAGGGAAAGTAAAAAACAAAACAAAACAAAAAAACAGCCACCGACAGCTCTGCGAATCTACAGGGAAAAAACCCCAACATGTATATTGTGAAAATAAAACCAGATGTTCTTCCAATGTTCCATCCCATAACCACTGCAATCTAAGAACGTACCCTCAGACTTCTGGAAACATCACCAGAAATTTGGGGAATCACACAGCTTACTTAATGCTTATTTCAGAACGCTTTTTTCTCTACGATAGTTTTTCTCCACCATTTATACATAACACACCCTAACCTGCCTAGATAAAAATAAAATTCTGATAACCAGTTCTCAAACCGCCACAGCCCACAGTTTTTGAAGTCCTACATTTTGTTTAGGTCTCCGCCTTGAAAACAAACCCAGTTGCCCCATTTTCTCCCGTAAACAGAACAGAGACTCCTCTGAACCCGCGGCAGCTTTGTATGAAGTCACCGCGTTTGTTGTTTCAAACATACAATTAAGGGAAAATGACACAGACAATCCATGAGATTAGTTGGCGAAGTGTGGAGGTGTAGATCCTATGGATAACACCCGTGCGGGCGGTATTCCTGCAAGTCTATCCACCAGCAGGCGATAGGGTTTCCAATCCCATCCCCCCGGCTCTTCTTCCCCAGCATCCCGGAGGCAGCAG